>NW_007727093.1:117599-144760 GCF_000696425.1 Galeopterus variegatus
CCCGGGCCGGTACGGGAGCAACACCGAGGGTTGCGATCCGTTGCCGGACACAAAAAAAGACAAAAAGGAAAAAAAAAAAAAAAAAGATTCCCCCCTTTGTAAATTTTTATTGGAGTACAACATAAAACGTAGAAAATTACACAGACCGTGGTGTAAAGCTCAATGAATTTTCACAAAGTCAACACACTTGTGTGATCGACATCTATATAGAAAAGCAGAACATGACCAGCCTTCTAGAGTCCCCCTCAAGTACACTTCCTGTCATGATCCCCCCACTCAAAGTAACCAGTATCCTGACTTCCAATAGCATAAATTAGGCTTGCCTGTTTTTAGCTTTTATAAATGGAATCATACAATATTTCATTTTCTTGTATTTGTCTTCTTTCATTCAAAATTACATTTATGAGATTCAGCTGTGTTGCTGTGTCCTGTAACTGCTATTGCTTCATTTCGTTGTTCTAGAGTATTCTATAGTATGAATGGAGCACTGTTTATCCATTCTACTGTTGATTGACATTCGCGTTGTTTCCAGGCTGGAGTTATTTCAGACAGTGCTGCTGTGAACATTCTTCAGTGTGTCTTTAGATGCACATTGGTATACATTTTTGTTGAGTATATGCCTAGAAGTGGAACCACTGGCTTATAAAGTATGGATCTTTTCAGCATTAGTAGATACCTCCAAATAGTTTTCCAATGTGTTTGTTACGAGCTCTATTGTGTTCCCTCCAAATTCATATGTTAAAGTCCTAACTCCCACTACCTCAGAATGTGACCATGTTTGGAGGTAGGATTTTAAAAGTGTTAATTAAGGTTAGTAGGGTCATTTGGGTGGCCCTAATCTGATATTGACTGGTGTCCTTTTAAGGAGAGGAAATTTGGACACAGACTCAGAGGGAACCATGTGAAGACGTAGAGAGAAGAGAGCCATCTATAAGCCAAGGAAACAGACCTCAGAAGAAACCAATTCTGCTGACTCCTTGATCTCAGAATTCCAGCCTCCAAAACTGTGAGATAATACATTTCTGTTTTTTAAGACACCCAGCCCATGGTACTTTGTTATAGCAGCCTAGCAAACTAATACAGTAGTTGTTTCAAATTATGCTCCCATTTGCAATGTGCAACCATTCTGATTGCTTTACATCCTCGTCAACACTTGGTAGGTAGGAATCATCTGCCTTATTTACTGCAGCCATCCTGGTAACCAGGAAGTGATATTGTACAAGGGTTTTAGTTTGCATTTCCCTGATGACTAATGGAATGGAGCAGTTTGTCACGTATTTACTATCCATTCAGTATCATCTTTAGTGAGGTGCCCAAGACCCCTTTTTACTAGGAAGGTTACAGCCAACTCAATCCAGACTTTCAGCACCTTCAGCATTCTGGATTATACCACCTCAACCCGAAAAAGGTACAATGTTATCCAGCCAAGATTCTTCATCTCCCCTGCTCTGCAGCCCCCTGCCTCCCTCATGCTCCGTCCTTGTTCTTGGGCCCCTTCCCTGTGTGTTTGCCCCATTCCCTGCCACCCCATGTAGTTCCTTCCTCCACCCGTTGTCTCCCTGGCTTCCCATCTCAACCTCCACATCTTCTTCCACTAGGAATGCTTGCCAGACAGCCTTCTGCCAAACACTGAAGAGAGCAAGGTAAAAGGTAATAATAATCACTTCTGGTTGTTGGCTTGGACTTTGAGACTCCGAACTTGCCCTGCCTCTGGGTGTCCTATCAGAGTCTGTGTGATTATTGGGTCCCTGATGAATTGCTGCTCAGGATCGAAGTCATTTCTGGTGCCCCTAGAGCAGACGGCCTCATCAGGGAGGTGGAATCCAGGCAAGATTGCCACCTTTTCTTCTCCCATTGCTAACTGAGCACACACACACACACACACACACACACACACACACACACACACCCAGAGTCTGATGCTGACTCAGACCTTGCAGGATGAATTTTAAAGAGAGGAAGACAGAAACTGTCCCTAGAGGTCACAAAGCTCAGAAAGGCTGACATGCATAGTTGTACAGGTCGTGTGCTTCACAACATACCCTGCTAAGGCAGTAAGAAGGGCCTGAAATACACCCTTCACTCCCCTTACCAAGCCATACATCCTTGGGATTTAGTCTGTCTAGTGGACTATCTTTTACTGATTTGCACAAGGTGCCGTAGGTGCTAGCATCTCCTCTAAACTTAGACTGGAGAAGACAGGAAGGGATTCTGGCTTTGGTTGGACTTAGAAGCCTTGTAACACTCAGGGCCCTGAAGGCCCAGAAGATCAGGGCAAAACAGCCTTGCTTTAGAGGCTTCTCTGAGTAGATATGAGAGAAGGCAGCCTAAAGGCATGAGCCAGTTTTCAACCAGGTCCATTACCTGACGTTCTGTGAGCTAAATAATGTAAAACAGCCACAGCCCCTGCCCAGTAAGTTCAATCCATTCACTCAGCTTTGGCCAAAGTTGCTCTCGCTCACTGTTGGGCCTCTGCCACCTGGCCTGTGCCCAAATGAGACTACTTCTGCAGCTTGTCACCTCAGACCAGAACACAGGCTCCTCCTTCTGGTCCAGGGTCTGCAGACCTGATGCTAAAACCCTTCAGTGGGGCTTTATGATTAGGGATGGGTGGAACCGCGTGTCCTCCACAGCTGTCAGACTGGGATTGGAGTCACTTCCTGAGATTCTAGGAGCAGCAGGCATCTGAGTTAGAGGGACCTGGGCAGCCTGATATGTCAAGCATTATTCAGGAAGACCTGTTACCCTTCTTACACCTCCTGGGGCCAGTTGCCAATGCTTTCATCTTGATTGGCTTCTTTCTGAAGTGCCAGTGGTGGCTGACTTGGTGGTTGGAGCATCTGTCAGAGATCTGGCCCTCCCCATCCCTGCCCTGCTGGAAAACAGCTCATGCTTAGAGCTCCGTGGGTACTCACCTCAATAGCACTGATCACACATTTGCATTAAACAACTATTTGTTTATTTAGTTGCTGTGTGTTTGTCTTCCTCATTGCAGTGTCAACTCCAAGGAGAGCAGGAATGCATCAGTTGTGTTCTCAGACGTGCCCCCAGTGCCTAGCAGCAAGGCTGACACAAGGCAGCAGCACTAGAAAAACTCATTGGGTGGGAGAAGGAGCTGGTAACACGGGGCGCAAGAGATGAAAGAGAAAACCTAAAGTTTGGGATTGAATGAGGACTCCCTCCTTTTAACAGTGTGGGCAAAGCAGACAGCCAGGTTGGCGTTTGTGCCTCTGATCAGATCAGAGAAGGCAGAACACCAGCAGTCACAGAACAGAAACATTTGAGCTCCAGTTGGAGTGTGTGGGATGTATGATACATAAAATATATAATGAAAGTATAAAATGCTTCTTTCCTTGGCGTCTACTTGGTCTGGTATTAGTAGAGCTATCCTGACTTTCTTTTGATTAGTGTTTCCATGGTACATATTTTTCTATCTTTTTACCTTCAATCTTGGGGTGTTTCTCTTGTCGATACTCTCGTTTTCACTGTCTTGGTGGACACTGACCACAGGAGTCTGAGGAAAGTATGTTCCTGTCTCCCACACAGTAAGTCTGGGAGGGCAGGGGCTGTGGTCTTTGTTTTAGACCCACGCCCACCTCCCATGGCTTCTCACCCAGTGCTGTTGCTTCCTGTTCTACCAAAGTGGGGTTGTCTTCAATCTTTCAACAAGGCAGGAATTGCATCCTCAATTACAACAAAGCAGCAGTCACAGGACACTAAGAGACAGAGCAGGGTCAAGGCATTCCACTCTCGCTTCACTACACGCTGCTTACGGTGCCAGGTATTACTTACTCAGCTTCAGCCTCTGCCCCCTTGTGCTTTCCCTGTGCTTTTCTTGTACTGTCCGTTCACAGCTGTCCTGAAAAGGAGAATGTTCTGTTCCTTTTTATCATTTCACTCAGAACAGAGTAAAAGATCATGATGACACTAATTAGTGTGCTTTTCCTTGTTTGAAACACTGATGAACGATCTTTTTCCCCAATTTTTCAAAAAATATATAAATGTCATGAGTAATTTTCAAACAAAAAATCTTGACAATTTAAACAATGCATAATTATAGGAAAGAACATTTCAACAAAGGGCATTTACACACTGCTTAAGTCATCTCCCTTCGTGCAGGTGGATGAACATGACTTTATTGGAAGGGGTATATAGGCCTTGGAAATTCAGGAAATTTCCTAAACTGGGAAATTCCTCACTTAGGAAATTGGTTACATGTGGTATCAGGAGGTCTCATGATCCTTCTAGCAGAGATTTCCTGACATCTTCTGATGGAACTCAATAATGCTTGACATATATCAGGTGCCAATGGATGTCTTGGAATGAATGAAGGATGATTTCTTCTCCTCCTGGGTCCTAATCTTCCCATTTGTCTTGATTATAACAAATCCATTTACTGGGTGGATGGACCACATACCTCTGTAAGGTCACTAGTAGTACCCAAGGTGACATCCCCAGGATCTCTACAAACCCTTTGCATTATTATCATAGTTAATCCTCACAACAACTCTATGAGATTATCATTACCACTGCCCCTGTTTTTAAAGAAAAAGGAAAGAAATACCCTAAGATGCAGAGAAGTTAAGGTCATCCAGCTGTTGAACAGCAGGCCCAAGATTTGAACCCAACACTGTGTGTCTTAGTTACTTTAGGCTGCTATAACAAATTACCATAGACTAGATGGTTTAACCAACAAACATTAATTTCTCATAGTTCTAGAGGCTGGAACTCTAAGATCAAATCCAGGCCTACTTTCTAGTTTGCAGATGTCTCTCTTCTCACTATATCTTTGCATCACGGAGAGAGAGAAAAAGCAAGCTCTTTCCTCTCTGTTCCTGTAAGGGTGCTGATCTCATCATGAGGGATGGGACCAATCTCCACCCTCACAACCTAATCTCCGCCCAAAGGACCCACCTCCTAACACCATCACATTGAGGGTCAGGATTTTGACATATGAATTTCGGGGGTCACAAACATTCAGTTCATAGCACTGTGTAACTCCAAATGCCATTGCCATACTACCTCGTTGGTCTGTCACCAAGAATGTGACCTTTTTGAGCAATATCATCCAGGATTCAAAACACAACACAAAATAAAAACAAAACACTGGGGAGTAGTTTTGGGGGAGAGTAATCCCTAGACCTTAAAGCAAGAAGAACCTCCAGTTCTGTCTATGCCTCCCCTTTCTAAGCTCCCTGAAAAAGTGCTCCCTGAAATACCCTTCTCTCCTCCATCTCTCCCAAACTGCTCAGGTCAAGCCTTAGTCTCACCCTTCCATACACCTGTCAGTCTTCTCTCTGGGGGAGGCTACTTGACGAGTTGGGATTACAAAGATATTTCTCAGTAGAAACAAAAAAAGAGAGATGGGATCCAGGGCCTGCCTGGGGCCTCATCAAACTCTGTCCTGGCAGGGGGAGCAGAGTCCTAACCAGAGGAAGAGGGGAGGAGAGGGCTACTGGGAATGCACGTGCCATCTCTCCCACACGTAGGGACATTCTAGGGGGTACGTCCTTCTTACAGCCATTCACCCTGAAGACCCACGCAGATGTGGGGCTGAGTGTCAGGACTGAGCCTTTGACAACACTGTGGTGGTGGTGATGATGATGATGATGATGATGATATAAATTAGAATTCTGTGTTTGCAAGTAACAGAAACACAGTTCTGACTGCCTTTTACCAAAATGGGAGTTATTTGAATGTGTATATAATTCACATAATCAAGAAACACCAGGCTTAAAAAGTTGGAATGATGGGACCAAGTGTCACTGAAAGACCAAGAAACAGGACACACAGCTATCATGTGTGGGAGACTGCCACCGTCACTCAGTCGACTTTCCATGTTTGTTCATATGACTGAGTCCTAGCGGCTAAAATGCTGGGAGAAGCAACATTTAGACCTTGTGGATTCTACAGTTGGAGGAAAAGCATTGGCAAGATCTTATACTTGGGGGGTGACAGTCAGATAGGAAGTTGAGTGGACAGCTGCCACCCTCAAGAAAACAATCCAGCATTGCAATGACTATGACATGTATTGGCCTAGCCCATATTTTTCAGAACGATTTTGCTACTCACCATGGACAATCAAGATGAAAATGTGTGTTCCATGTTCATCAGTGAAAATTTCTTGCCCAGACATTTAATTCATACCTAAAAACCATACCCAAATCAAAGAGCAGCATTTTTTAATTTAGGACCTTCTCTATGTGGAATTAGTTCATCTAGAACAGTCAGGAGAGAGAGCACAGGGAAATGCCAGAGAGAGAGGTTGCATTATACTCAGCAGTGAACCATTGCCTACTATTGAAATAGGAGGAAGAAGGGAAGCTGGAGCTAAGCAAAAATATCTCTGCAGTAAAATTACCAGGGCAATTGCCTGGTGGCCAGAAGACCATCACACAGATGGGAAAACATGGAAGGAACAAACAATTTAGGACAGAAGTCTTGAGTTTGCTCGTTGATCTTCCTGATTCCTGTGGTAGACTGGGTCTCTCGCTTCAGTCATCTCTATATTTTGCAATAGGGCAAATAAGTTTTGTGATGGTCGAGGACAAGATACCTTCTTACATTAGACATAATGCACCTTACACTGTTTTCCTAGCCAAGCATGATTTCAATAACCTAAAATTGCCAGTGATCAGACTTTTGTTTCCTCTTGTTCCAGAAAGACTGTGTTCACAGACTGGGGATGAGACCCCCCAAATAAATTTTAACAGGAAAATTGTTTTTTTATGGGGGGGCGGCACCGGATGGTGGGCTAACCTCCTTCTCTCTTTTTGTCTTTAGTTTTCTCTCTTTCTTTCTCCCCTAGGACATTGAGGTATTGTCCATTTTCTCTGTCAAGCATTATTTTATTCCTCACTCTTCATTGAATCTGTCTCTAGACAGATTTGAACCGTATTAATACTTTCAAGTAACTTAATACATTTGAACCGTATCAATGCTTTCAAGTAACTTAATCTCTTCTGGCTTAAAACAGGGTATCCCAGATGCGTATGCAGTTGAATTCAAGTTTCTCCCCCTTCCCCCTTCTCTTTTCCCTATTCCTTCCTTCAGGATCTAGGTTCCTAGGAGCTGGTATATTTTCCTGGCACTGGAGAAAGGGTGTTTGTCTCATCCTCCAGTTGAGATTTCTTGTCCTCACTTCAGCCCCAGCTCAAAATAGAAACTCAACTTGAACTAGTTTAAAGGAAATTTATTGGCTCACTCAACTTGGAAACCAGTCCAAAGAGTACATCTGCAGGTGCAGCTCTATCAAGGGGTTCAGACTATGATGTTAGACCTTGGTTTTTCTTCATCATCCTGCTTCTTCTTCCTCTAACCTGGCTTCATTCTCTACCAGACTCTGCACTTGGTGGATTCTAGAAACTTCAGTTTACTGTGGACGTTACAGCTCAGCAGCTGAAAAGGACACCCTTTCCCCCTCAAGTGCCCATTAACAATACTCTCACCAAATATCTCTGATTGGCCCTTCTTGAGTTATGTGCCCACCCCCACACCAATTTACTGGAGCCAAAGGTTTAGGTTGGTGGACGAGCCTGGGTCACATGCCTGCCCTTATGGTGGGAGTTGGGGTCCCTTGAATCACTGTCCTACCAAAATCCCACCCAAAAATGCAGGGCAGGCAAAAGAGTAAGCAACTTCACACTACAAGCATATTGAGGTCTCCCTATCTTCAACCTGCAAATTCGCTCCCCATCTCTTCCTTCCTTCTGCTTCTTACTTCTTGATGTGGATTTTTGAGCTGGGTGTTGCACCAGGACTCAGAAACACCCATCTAGTTCTGCCATGGCCACCCACGATCCCAGATATCCCAAAGGAAGATACTGTCCTTCAAGACAAATCAGTAGAGAAACACGTTATTTTGAGCCATTCCAGAGCAAGTATCCTGGATAAAACCCCTGAGAGGAGCACAGTGCGTGAGCTAGACCAGGGACTTTTACAGCAGGAGGGACCACCTCCCCCCCCCGACTCCCCCTCAGAGCTGTTTGCATGGAATTTCTCTTTCTCAGAATTACACCATCCAGAAGGACATTCCAGAACATGGTCTTTATCACCAGTATAATAAAACTGATGAAATCTAATGTTCCATTCCAATAATATAAACTTTATTTGTAGGCCTTTTATTGGCTCTTTATGTAATAAGAGAAAACATATTTTCACTGGTTACTTTTCCTAATCCCTCTCTCTTATCCTGAGTCTTGTGAGGACGGCCCCTTTCCCTGCTGACAACATTGGGAAAATACAGAAAGGGAAGAGAGAAAGAGGAGTGGGTGGAGTTTTGCATGTGATGCTATTTAGGCAGGTATGAAAGTCACCTCACATCCTGCCCTTGAGCGGGACAGCAGTGATGAAGAGGGAGAAAAACTTTCTTCCAGGAGTCCTGTTGTTAAAGCACCTTTTCATCACAGCTTTCCCCACGAATCAACAAATTGTGGAGGCATTGGGGGCTTCGCTCTGCCCTTAGCTGTTACTGGTTTCTTACAATAAAACAGGGACATCAGTTACTGTGCAGACACGATCAAGGTATGAAGACATTTTTGTATGTCATTTTTATATGTCATTTTGTCTCTTCTGTTTTCTGAACAATGATATGCATTGTTCTAGAAATGAAATACATTTGAACCGTATTAATACTTTCAAGTAACTTAATCTCTTCTGGCTTAAAACAGGGTCTCCCAGATGCGTATGCAGTTGAATTCAAGTTTCTCCCCCTTCCCCCTTCTCTTTTCCCTAGTCCTTCCTTCAGGATCTAGGTTCCTAGGAGCTGGTATATTTTCCTGGCACTGGAGAAAGGGTGTTTGTCTCATCGTCCAGGTGAGATTTCCTGTCCTCACTTCAGCCCCAGCTCAAGGGTGCGCCCCTCACCCCCAGTGGCCTCTGCTGCTGTGTTCCCCCCACCCACCTATGGGCACCCTGTTTTTTTATTCCTAGCACTCTTTCCTACTCTCCCTAGGAGATCAGCAACTTTTCCACACCTTTCCACTCCTACCCAAAGCCAAGGGAGTTGTGATGGGTGCTATGGTCTGAATGTTTTTGTCCCCCCTAAATTCATATATTGAAATCTAATCCCCAATAGGATTGTATCAAGAAGTGGGGCTTTGAGGAGGTAAGGTAATTAGATCGTGAGGGTGGAACCCTCATGAATGGGATTAGTGCCCTTATAAAACAGGCTTGAGGGCTGGCCGGTTAGCTCACTGGGTTAGAACATGGTGCTGATAACACCAAGGTCAAGGGTTCAGATCCCCCACACCAACCAGCGGCCAAGAAAAAAGAGGCTTGAGGAAGCTCATTCACCCTTTTGTCCACGTGAGGACACATAGAAGACTCCAAATCTGAATGCACTTTGACCATGGACTTCCTAGCCTCCAGAACTGCGAGAAATAAATTGCTGTTGTTTAGAGGATACCCAGTCTACAGTATTTGTTATAGCAGCCTGAGAGATCTAAGGCAATGGGGATGGCCGTCAGAGGTTGTCAGTCTTTCTCTGGCCAAATAGGCCATGCCGTGGCTTATTTTCTCTCCAAGTAACCCCAAACTAGGTGGAATCACTCCTGTGGGGAACTAGATATGAGCTTCTCTGTTCTGGGATTCTCAGACCCAACTGGGTCTTGATTCAGCATTCTCCCTATACCTCATAGTGTTTTCAACCCCGGGAAGCCACAGAACAGAAAGGAGGTCCCACACTCCTGTCCCACCTCTCTTGATGTCTCCAGCTCTCTCCCACTGTCTTTGAAGGGCTTTTCCTGCTCCTTCTGTAGCCTGATCACATGTCCAGCAGCCTGCTTACTCTGTGGCTTAGAGCAATGGTTCTCAAACACGTATGCCTCACCTGGAGGGCTGGTGACAACATAGGTTGCCAGTTCCACCCCCAGCGTTCCTGATTCAGTAGGTGTGGTCAGTAGAAAAACGGTCCTTCACAATGATAATGGCGCTTGTAAGACCCGTGCACCATGCACAAATTCCACACACACCAGGATGGCTCACCTCACAAAGACCATGAGACTGAGACCACTGCAATCAAGCAAGAGGTTTTTATTTCCAGCATGCTGGGGTCACTCCGTCTTCAGGACAGAAACGGCCCTGAGCTCTTAACTCAAGCATCTTTTATACAGTTTGGTAGGCAGACTTTGGTAACAGGCTGAGTTGTATGCCGTTTATTGGCCACTTTAAGCAATTTTTAAAACCATTGGGCTTTTAGCTTTTGGCAGGCAAAGGAAGGACTGAGGTATTGACCAACGTTCTCCTCTTCCCCCCGGCCCCCCCCCCCCGGGTAGTTACAGATAAGGAACTGGTCATGCTGTTCCTGGAATTGGGTAAGCATACTCCCTTCCTGGAACAGTGTGAACTTTGGGCTCTTTGGAAAGTCCCTTCCCCCTGACA
The DNA here is from genome assembly GCF_000696425.1 of Galeopterus variegatus. Classification (NCBI taxonomy): domain Eukaryota; kingdom Metazoa; phylum Chordata; class Mammalia; order Dermoptera; family Cynocephalidae; genus Galeopterus; species Galeopterus variegatus. Next base: position 127,980 of record NW_007727093.1, read on the forward strand.
GCGGAAAGTCCTAATCTTCTGGCGACGGAAAGTCTCAAGCACCTGGTAACGGAAAGTCCTAAGTATCTGGTATTGTTTACCAAAAAGGTTGGGGGTTATCTCTACCTCTACACGCACTGATCCTTGTAATATGTAAAGCCATAAAATGTACTATGTTCTCCTGGATTACCAGGTAGGCCCAATGTCATAAGAAGGGTCCTTATAAGAGGGAGGTAGGAGGGTCAGAATCAGGGAAGGAGACGTGATGATGGAAGCAGAGGCTGGAGTGATGCAGCCCCAAGCAAAGGAATGCAGGCCTTTGGAAGCTGGAAAAGGCAGAAGGAACACAGCTCTGCTGACGACTTGGTTTTAGCCCTGTTAGGCCCATTTCAGAATTCTTACCTCCAGAATAGTAAAGGAATAAATTTATGTTGTTTTTAGCTGCTAAGTGTGTGGATTTGTTACAGTAGCCATGGGAACCTAACACAGGACTGGGATGGCTCCTGAGAAACCATATTTCTAATAGGTTCTCAGGTGATGCTGATACTTCAGGTCCAGGAACTATACTTTGAGAACCACTGGCTGCTAGTGAAGCATACAATCCTGTGTTCTTCCAAACTTTGGACTGCAGGTTAAACAAACTATTTGCTTTCTCAACAACACTTGAATCCAGCAAATGAAAGCTTCGGCTCTGGCAACTGTTATCTCCAGAAAATGCCCATTATGGAAATCAACACTTAAACCTTGATTTTTTTTTTCTGTTATGCCCTGAAGCAATGGTGAATAACCACTGGGCAGTCAGCATGACCAGCCATTGAAAATTCATATTCCATAAATATTTATGTTAATATATTGTTATTACTTTCTTTGGGGGAAAATCGCAGAGCCCCGTTATTTTATCTATTCTCCCAACATCTCCATGGAAAATAGAAAAGAGCCTCCACATTCTAGAAAGGAAACAGAACAAATGGAAGCTCACAATGAGCAAGGTGTTCTGGTTCCCCATGTGCACACTTGGCTCACCAGCCCCTCCCCTTTTGCCACGCCCTGCTGAACTTGGCCACACCCCTATTAGTATCTGACATTGCTCCCCTGGATGGGGCTCCTCCAGGTAATAATGCTGTCTTTTCCATCCTAGGATGCTCAGATGCAGGTGACAGTGATGGTTACTTTGAACACCAAACCAGCCAGCCACATGCCCTAGGTCTGCAGGAGGCCTCTGGGGCTTGCTTAAGATAGGAGACCTCATCCTGTTATCTCCTGGTAGAGGAAGGGAGAGGGGACACACAGAGCCCGGGTGATCTACAATGAATCCAACACCTTCGATGTAGCAGTTTACGGATTATCAATGCACAGTGAGAAAGGCCTTGGGGATCAATTGGACGGCTGCCCTTGCCATGTCCGCCTCCTCCTCTCCCTTCCCCCTCTCTCTTTCCCTTCAGCTCTCCCTTTCTGATCCTCCTCTCTTGGCAGGCAGTGGAGTCCAACCTGGATTTGAATTCAGGCTCTGTCTTTTACCAGCTTTGTGACAATGAACCTGTCTGATCCTAATTCCCTCACCTATTAACTAGGGGTGAAGACATCTACCGTGGTTTTCTAATGAAAACTAGAGAATATCTGAAATGTAGCCCGTGCACAGTAGGTACTCAGTCCTCCCCATTGTGTGCGTTTCTACTCTCTAGCCTTCTCACCACTAAGTCCTATTCGACCAACAAATTTCACAGGGAATGCAAAGTAGAAAACAACTTTAATGGGAAGCTCGCAGTTTCCCTTTTATTCCAAGATTATAACATTTCCTACTGCTTTGGGGTCTTCGGCTGCCTACATGGCCTTATTCTTCAATTTAGGCATGCTTAGAGCTCTGGGCTTGAGATTTCCTGAGCTAAACATATTTTCTGTAACGTAATCAAATAGGCTGGTAGGGGAAAGGGAGACAAAGCAGAGCATCAGGTAAGACGGTCTTCCTGGCGCATAAAAGGCAGAGGGGCTCTTAGCGCGGACAGCATGATGGACATCCCGGAGCACTGGGGAGATATCCGTTCTGGAGCACTTGTCAATGTAGCCAAGCAGGTTCCTCTGCGCCAGGATATAGTCCTGGCCGTAGTCTTCCTGCACTTCAGGACTCAGGTGGTCCAGTAAGTTCTTCTCCTGCTTGTCCCACATGTCAATCGTGCCTGCAATACCTGGGACACAAGAGGAAAGGAGGGGTCAGGTGCTGGGAAGGCCCAGCCAAGTCAGAGAAGCAGGCAGTTGTGAATTGACCTCTGTTCGGAAGGATGGGCATTTACAAATGCCTTTTAAAATATGCGCTTTATAGTGGCAATTTTGTCAATTTTAAACCTACACACTGAAAAGTGCACTGATGACTGCATTTTCACAAACTGAACAGCCAGTGTAACCAGCAAACACATCAAGAACAGAACAGGTCCAGCCTTGAAGTCTCCCCTCTCTGACCCCTTCCCAGTAGCCACAGCCCTGATTAACAGGATAGATGAGTTTTGCCTGGTTTTGACCATTACGTAAATGGAATTATAGGGTACTTACTCTTTTGCATCAATTTCTTTACACAACATTGTGTTTGTGAGATTCGTCCATGTATCATGTGTTCATTCTCCTTGGTGCATAGTTTTCCATGGTATAAACATGCTGTAAATTATTTACCCATTGTACTGTGATGGGCATTTCAATTTGTTTCAATTTGGGGCTCTTATAAATACTGTTGCCACAAACATTCTAGTGCATGTATTTTGGAGACTATTCTGTGTACAACATATAATGTCTACAGTATAATATATACTATATATATATACGTACATATATATATATATACAGTCATACGTGGCTTAACAATGGAAATACATTCTGGGAACTGTTAGGCAAATCCGTTGTTGTGGGAACACCGTAGAGTGCACTTACACAAACCCAGATGGCATAGCCTACTACACATTAGGCCATATGGCATAGTCGTATATGCAGTCCCTCATTGACCCAAATGTCGTATGCAGTGCATGGCTGTACACACACATATATACATATACAGTTTTTTAATATAGAAGTTATGCCTGCTTCTATATTTAAAATTAAACACATAACTTTAAATATTTTATCTATATAATAAACATAATTTTAAAATATATATATTACATGTAATTTTAATATAATTTAAATATAAATTTTAATTTTAATATATGAACTACATATGATTAAATCTATCTGTTTTTAATACAGAGGCAATGCCTACTTATTATATAAAATTAAGTAATATATATTTACTTTAAAATATACCAGCAATGCCAGCTCATTATATAAAGTGAATAAGGAGATGTACACATTTTTAAAATTTATCTCCTCTGAGGTCATTAACAGTTTTGTGTATACTCTTCTACATTTCTTCCTTGTTCCTACAAACATATATATATATACACAGAAGGCTTTGGTTTAATTTTATTTTGCCAGGAAGATAAAAAAAAAGGATTTTAATAAACATATTTTCCAGGAGCTTGCTTTTTTTATTATTTTGCTTGGTAATAAGTCAAAGACCTCCCTCCTGGTCAGTGGCTATAGATTTAAATAAGAGCCACACAATTTTCCACTGAACAGCGTCTAGTCGACCGTTTTCCTTTCGACCGACTTTCCAGTAGTTCCTTGGTTTCCTCATTACAAGCAATGCTGAATTGCACAGTGTATCCATTTGTATTTCAGCTTTATTTCTATAGGCAAAATTCCCCAAAGTGCTGCCTGGCCAAGAGGCACGTGCATTTTGAATTTTAACAAGAACTGCTAGATTACATTCCAAACAGGTTGCTGCCACTCACGGTCCCTCCTGCAAAGTGCACGATCGCCTGGGGATAGCTGTGGGGATTGGCCTCGGTTTGCTAGCTCAGGTCACTCCTGGGTGTCAGGACAGTGGGGAGTCTGGTGTGATATGTGAGCCCGTGAAATCCAATTATACTCCTGGAAACACAAATGGCATTTCAAGCGCTCGCTCGTTTCTTTTCATGAAGGCACAACACCTCACTTAAGGAAACGGTTACCCTGACAATTACTCTGGAGGCTTCTGGGTCTTCAGAAACATGTCTGTGTGAGCCGCTCTCCCTCCCGCTACCTCTCCACATCTCTGCCTTCACAGGCTGGGGGGTCCTTGTCCTCTATACCGCCTCCCTCTCTAAGCACCTCATGGACTTTCTGACCACTCTTGTAGGTCCCCTGTCCAGAGTCCCCAAAACTCTCTTTGTGGGTGACAAAGCCATCAGCCTTTATCAATCATCATCTGCCACTTTGGACACATACAACCCACCAGTGGCCACTTTGGAGCTAGATACAAATGAAGATGTTAATGTGACTTGGATCAAAATCCCATCTCTGCCTCATACCAGCCCTATGGCTTGGGGAGCTCCTTAACTCCTCTGAGCCTCAGTTTTCTCACTGAAAGACAGGGATATTATGATACCTACTTCATAGGTGAGGATCAAGCAAGATAATGCACAGAAAGTGATTAAAAATCTGCTAAGCATGCAACATGTTTTAGCTATTCTTATTGTAGGGCACTAAAACAATCTGGTAAGTCTCTTTGAATGCCTTCAGAAGGCCCTTGTCTGTGTTCCTGAAGATTCTTTTTCTTGCCCCCACCTTCAATTAAATATAAATATGAAACATTATTCTCCAAACTTGAGTTCCCTACCCTCTGCTATCTGGCCTCTTGCCTTCAGAGAGTTCATCAAATGGCTTTAAACTGGGGGTGGGCTGGTATAAAAGAAAGAACCCAGGCAGTGCACTTAGGGATCTGGTTTCAAATCCCCCACTGTCATGGTGTGCCAGACTCCCACCCTGGGACGTGTTACCCACGTACCAAAATCATGTCAATTAAACCTACCACTCAGAGTTGTGGTGAATATTAAAACATATGTAGAAAGGGTGGGATTATAAATTGAAACACTGTTCTAGAAAACAGATTGGTATTACCGAATAAAGCTGAAGATAGATAAACTCTATGATCCAGTCAATCCACTCCTGGGTATGTGTCACTGGAAAAGTTATGTACATAAAAACCACAGTACGTATACTAGAAAGCACATTGCTGCATTGGTCGTAATTGTCCCAAACTAGAATTGACACAAACATCCCATCACAATAGAAAAATTGCAGCATGTTCACAGAATACTACATGGCAATGAAAGCAAATTAACTTCAGTTACACACAACATAGAAGAATTGTAAAATTATAATGTTGAGTAAAAGAAGCCAGACACAAAAAAATACTTACGAGGGTACTTCAACAAATTTGTGGAAAGATTCACATTATCTTTTGATTCTATTTTTCCACGAACTTGTTGGAGTACCCTCATACATACTCATAATGATTTCATTCAAAGTTCAAAACCGGGTAAAACCAAACTCTATTGTTTGGGGATGTGTGTATGGATGTAACACTGTAAAGAAAAGCAAATAAATGATCATTACAGAAAGTGTTTATCTATTGGGGGATGGGAGAGGATCATATGGGGGCTTCTGGGTGCTGGTAAGGTTTTATTTTTTGATCTGGGTGTTCAGTACATGAGTGTTTATAATAACTTGTTAAACTATGTGTGTGTGGTGCATTTTTTGCATAAATGGTATATTTATTGATTTCAAAAAATAAGATCAACAACCTCGGGAAAGAATTATAGAACGTGGGTAGCCTAGTGCCTGATAAAAACACCTCTCCAGAAATATTACCTATAACAATGATACTGAATCCTTAAAACCATATCTTAACCACATGGTCATCAGGAGACCTGGGTTCTAACCCAGCATGGTCTCTGCTTGCTTATGACTTATGACCCTACTCAATTCCTTTGTGGAAAACAGCAGGGGAGCAACCAAACATTGGCGAACCTGGCACTTGCCCCTTGGTTCTTAAATGAGGCCCCACCCCACACCTACCCCTCTTCGGTGGACACTGAGAATTGCAGAAATCTGGACATATGTCAACTCCATTCAAGAGACTTGACCAAACTCTAGCACAGCTTCTAGCAGCATAAGGTCCTGTGCTTAGGATGACACCAGCCCCTCATTAAAATGCCTACCTAGAAAGGCTCAATGCTGCCAGGAAAATTTAGTGTTTGTTCTAGCCAATGCACCCCTGATGATAGGGCCCTGACCTTCCTTCATGGAACATTCACTAAAAAAGACTTACAATTTTAAATATGTATCTCTTGCAACTCAAAGCATTTCTCGCAAGGACCAGAGAGCCATTTTTTTTAATGGAATCATCAAAAAGGACAGGGCCTCTGTCTCGCAGTTTCTTGGGAAGATGGAATCCTAACTTCAATGGCTGCCAGCTCATAGACCCCATGTCACCGACACTGACCGACCCTTTGTACCTTTTCACTTCAACTCTACTGAGCCCCGGTCTCCCCCCTCCCTCATTCTCCCTTGAACATGCCCAAATCGCCTCCGCATAAACCAGAATGGAGCTCAGCTCTTTCCCCTACTGTCAGTAGTTACTGAATAAAACCTGTTTTTACCATTTTAACTAATGTCTGGCTGTGTTCATCTTTGACAACACCGAGGGGTTCAATTTGTGCTCTATGAGACCAAAAGGACCTTCAAGATCCCTTCCAGGATGGACATTGCAGGGCTCTTAAACTTAGATACCTACCCGTTCGAAAGCCTCCGGGTTGGATGACAGAGACTTTAATTTCCCATTTGGAAAGCTCCTGTCTCATAACTGATGAAAACATGGTCAGAGCTGCCTTCGATGAGCTATAGGCTGCCAACTTTTTTAATGGGACGCCCCCTGTGGGAATAATGGGAGAAAAAAAATCAAGTCTTGTATTTATATCTGTTGATCCAATAAATATCTAATCAGCCCCTACTGCATGCCAGGAACTGGTATCAGTGGTGATGAGGTAGACAAAGGCAGCCCAGGGCCCTCTGTACCAGGTGAGTGCCTGTTCTTGGTCACTCCCATTCTGTGGCTTCATCTGCTTCTGCCTTTCCTGGTTCCTCCATCACAGCTGGTACAATGACAAACCAAGTTTAAGGGTCAATCTTACCCAATTTTTAAGTGAAATGTGATTTAGGTGGGATAAAGACCACCTGACCACCAGCCCCCAACCTTCCAGCATGATCAACCTGCACTCAGAGGTTCCAGGTGGATATAGCTTTGGGGTGGGGGGAACATTTGCACAACTGTTCAGGGGTGGGAGGAGAAACTCCAGTATCCCTTGCTTTGATCTTTTCATGCATCCTGGTTTCACTGACTTTACAAGCCTTTGGTGATTTTCACCAAATCAAACATGGCTTTTGTGCATGTGTTTGTCCTTGTTCTCCTGCTTTCACAATGGATTCCTTTGTATGTCTGTTCATCAATTTTCAACTAATTCCTTTTCCCTGCCTAAGTCCCTTTTACTCTTCTAGTTAGGCATCCTTCATCCATGGGAGAATAGCTTCTTAACCCTGAGATCTCTTGCCTGAGTCCTACCTTCACTCAAAAGTTAAATTTTTCAGCATCAGCACTTGAAATGACAAAATATGGCTCCTATCCACATCTAACATTTATTAAAGCTCATTTTTTAAGGGAGACCTAAATCATCACTTCACAGTTTGTCAAGGGTAGAACAGACCCTTGTTTCTAGAGAGGCTTTCAGCTGTCTCTTCCTGGACTCCCATAAAACATTGAGCTCATTTCTTCACACAGAGGGAGCATGGGTTCAAGGACCACAGTGCTTTACCTAGCTCTGGTTTTTTAAAAGACCATCTTAGTAGAGCTATCAGCCATTTCCAAGCACTTAATGAAACTGTGCCTTGAATTTGGCTGTCTAGCCTCAATTATTTGAAAGCCACGCAACATAATTAGAAAGAACATGGGACGTTAAAGTTGTATAAAACCAACTACACACATACAAATAAAACTGGGGAAATCAGAATAAGATTGGTAGAGTGTATCAATGTCCATATTCTGTATTATAGTTTTGCAATATCTTAACCCCTGGGATAAACTAGGTAAAGGACACACAAGATCTCTCTTATTCCTTACAACTTCAGGTAAATCTACAATTATCTCAATACAAATTTTACTTTTTTAAAAAAGAGCATGGGCATTGAAGTATAGGTGCCTGGAATACTTCATGTTATCTATCATCTTTATTCTTACATTATCATTAAAGTTTTGGTCCGACGCAGATGATTTCCTTTTAAAACATACCTATCCTCATCTCCCTTTCTAGGAAGGCTGTCAGTCAATGATTCTGTTCTTCTCACTGAGTCATCCAGATTGGCCAGTCATAATACTCCACCGCCTAGACATGGAGATTGGGTTGGGGGTGGGCATGTGACCCAAATTTAGCCAGAGTCCTTCTTTGAAACTGATAAGGATGGTGAAGAAGAGATGGTTTTATTATTTCTAGCTACTTAGGTGTATTGTCACACCATTATCAATAGAAGACTGGAGCTCTTGGGGGCTATTTTCACTACAGCATAGGAAAAGGTAAGCAGAGAAAATCACGCAGGAGAAGAGAGGGCAGGAGTGTTGGAGGAGAAAGCGGAAATTGGAGGTGGGGGGAAATTACAATGACTTCATCTTAAAACTTGGTCCCAGCCAACTGGTGAGCTAATAAATTTCTCTTCCATTTTTGGTTTATGCTCATTTGAGCTTTGACCCTGTTGCTTAAAACAGAGTCCCAAAGCTTAACTGATGTAATTTCAACACAACATTGGCACCAAACAGTCTGTCATTAAACTAGTTCCCATCTTGGCACAAATGACCAACTGATTTTTATTTAAGTGACTTTTAGTTTCTCAAACTCTTAGCGTTTGAAATCCAACTTCTTCCTTTCACTGGTGAGAAAGGCCAACAAAATTAATGCAACTTGTTCAAAGTCACACTGTTGGTTGTGTGGCAACCCCAGTTTGGGGGATTAGAGTGAGTTCTTACTTCTCCATGATTGTTATAGATGATGTAGGTTGGCCAACTAGAAGGCAGTTAGCAGAGGGCAGTGGTCAAGATCTGCATTCTGGAGCCAACACTGCCTGTTTTCAAATCCCAGCTCTGCCATTGGTTAGCCACCTGTTCTCAGGAAAGTCACTGTATGTTTATGTGCCTCTGCCTTTTAATCTGTGAGCTAAGAATAATAATAGCACATGCATTAGGAGGTTATTGTGAAAACTAATTGAACCAGTATATCAGAATAGTGCCTGGCACAAAGTAAGCTCTGTATAAGGGCTTTCTATTACTAGTGCTACTCAAGTTTTCACAATAATATCTTAGCCCCAAAGGCCCCATATGTTCAATGTTTCTCAGAGTAATAGTACGCCTGCTTTAGAATCTCTAGCAGCACCTGTTTATAATGTGGATTACTAGGATTTACCCTAGAACTACTAAATCATAATCTGCCTTTAAAACTAATCCAGGTGATTCTTTTGAATACTAAATCTTGAACTATTAGGCTTTTTTGTCACATATTTCTGAACATGAGACTTCATGGTGATGTACTGCTTCATGTATGATTTAAGTTGCTCTGGTTTGAATGTGTCCCCCGAAAAGCATGTGTCAGAAACTGAATCCCCCACCACCACACAAAAAAGAAACCTAATCTCCAATATACAAGTGCTGGGAGGTGGGAGCCTAAATTTAAGTTGCTCTGGTTTGAATGTGTCCCCCGAAAAGCATGTGTCAGAAACTGAATCCCCCCACCACCACACAAAAAAGAAACCTAATCTCCAATATACAAGTGCTGGGAGGTGGGAGCCTACTGAGAGGTGATTAGGCCATGAGGGTGAGTGAATGGATTAATGCCATTATCATGTGAGTGGGTTCATTATAAAAGGGGGAGTTTGACCCCCTTTCATTCGTTCTTCCACCTTCCATCACATTGTGATGCAGCAAGAAGGCCCTCACCAGATGCAGCCCCTGAATCTTGGACTTCCCAGCCTCTAGAACCGTGAGCCAATAAATCACTGTTCATTATAAATTACCTAGATATTCTGTTATAGCAGCACAAAATGAACTTAGACAATAAATATGATGTATGAATTATGGTGAGACTAGATCATATCCCACATTGTCAATCTAAATAAAAACATGCTTTGGACCAAACATTTAAGACACATTGTCTTTTGTATTACATCAAATCCTGCAAAGTTGCCAAAATCAGACCATTTCTTACCTAAAACATGGCAGTATTGTAGAAACATGCTTTGGACCAAACATTTAAGACACATTGTCTTTTGTATTACATCAAATCCTGCAAAATTGCCAAAATCAGACCATTTCTTACCTAAAACATGGCAGTATTGTAGAGTTCAACCTCATAGATCTACCTTGCAGTTAACATTTTATATCAGTGTTTAAGATCCCTGATGGCATTAGTCCATTCATGCAGAAATGAGTTATCATGGGTATGGACTGGTGGCTTTATAAGGAGAGCACATGAGAGAGCTCTTGCCATCCTTACCATGTGATTGCCTATTCACCCTGGGACCCTGTGGACAGCTCCCACCCAGAAGAAGGCCCTCACCAGATACACCCCTGGACCAAGGACTTCCCAGCCTCTGAAACGGTAAGAAATAATTTTTTTCTTTCTAAATTATCCAGTTTCAGGTATTCTGTTATAAGCAACAGAAAACAGACTTACACAATGTCTGAGGCTATCACCCTCTAATAACCTCATCCCTCTCTCTCAGCCCTAGGAACAACTAATCTGCTTTCCGACCCTATGGATTTGCCTATTCTGGACATTTTATATAAATGGAATCACACAATATGTGGCCTTTTATGTCTGTCTTCTTTCACTTAGCATAATGTTTTCAAGATCCATCCACATTGTAGCAAGTATCAGTACTTCATCAATTTTTAAGCCTGACAAATATTGTACGAATATGCCACATTTTATTTATCAAATGACTCACTGATGAATATTTGGGTCGTTTCCACCTTTGGCTATTATGAATAATGCTACTATTCACATCTGTGTACAGGTTTTTGTTTAGACACCTGTTTTCTATTCTCTTGGGTATATACCCAGGAGTGGAATTGCTGGATCACATAGTAATTCTATGTTTAACTTATCACGGAGCAACTATAAAATGTTTTCCACAGCAGCTGCATCATTTCATATTCCCACCAGCAGTATATGAGGGTTCCAATTTCCCTATATCCTCACCAACATGTACTATTTTCTGTTTTGTTTTGTTTCTTATGATAGCCATCTTAGTGGCTGTGTTATCTTATTATGGTTTTGATTTTCAGCAACTGTGTTTTTAGTAGCCCTCCTGGTGATTCTGATGCAGTTGAAACTTCCAAGTATGGTCCAGGGACCAGTAGCACCAACATCACTTAGGAACTAGTTAAAAAAACGAAGAATCTTAGGCCCCACCTAGACAAACTCAGTCAGATTCTGAATTTTAATAAGATTCTCAGGTGATTCCCACACATGCTAGCATTTGAGAAGCACAGGTGTGGGAGACAGCCCTAAATTGCTAATACTTCCTATTCATCGTTTAAACAGACCAGAGTTAAGGTTTGTATTTTCATGCCCCCTGCTTGCCTGGAAAAGTAGGAAGAACACAGAAGCTGGAGGAATACAGACAGACCTGGTTTCAAACCCTGACTCTACCACTTACCAGCTAGAGAGTGCTTGATCTAGGAAATTAACTAATATCTGCATCCCGAAGATGTTAGAATTAAATGATTTTAGGCATGTAAACATCTAACACAACTCAGTATGGAGAAGTTCCCTCAGTCTCTCTCTAACCCTTTCTCTTCACCCACAATAACCCTGGAAGGTTTGGGGAAGAGAATCTCAGGCTTGGTTTCCCGTCACACCACTGAACAGCTGAGGGACTGGCTAGATGACTTGTCAGCTCAGCAAGAAAAAGTCCAGGAATGATTCCAGTCAACTCTGGATCAAGACAAGGCTCAAGGCTGGAACTGTGAATTCTACTGGATTCCCTTAGTTTGCAGACTTGTAAGAATCTCTAAGGCAGCTTACCTTGGTGTAAAGTAATTTTAATGTATTTTAAACAGGTTGTTGTCGTGGGCAACTATTATTACTATTACTCAGTAGCGAGGACTTTTACTAGGGTACTTTCTATATACCAGTAACTGCGCTAAGCACTCAGAACCCACAATGCATTTAAATCAACAACTGACACCAGAGGTTCTTAACTGGGGGCGATTTTGCCACCCAGTGGACGTGTGGCAATGTCTGAAGATTTGACTCAACTTGGGATGAGTCCTGTAGTGGGTCGAGGCATTTAAATCAACAACTGACACCAGAGGTTCTTAACTGGGGGCGATTTTGCCACCCAGTGGATGTGTGGCAATGTCTGAAGATTTGACTCAACTTGGGATGAGTCCTGTAGTGGGTCGAGGACACAGATACTGCTAAACATCCCTCAAGGCACAGGACAACCCCCCACAGAATGATTCTACTCCCCAATATCAACAGTGCCAAGGTTGAGAAACACTGCCCTTGACTCAGTTGTTATGTCACCCCCATTTGACGGATGATAAAGTAAAGGCATAGATAGGTGAAGTGATCTGCCCCAGGTCACCCAGCTAGTCACAGAAGAGCAAGATTTGAACCACGACTGACTCAAAATCCCTGAGACTGCAGTCATTTAAGAAGGATTTGTTTTCACCCGTTCTCGTTCAAGCACAGCATGCGACTCAACACAAGTGTTTATTCCACGATTCTGAAGAGGAAAACTGGCCAGAAAAAGCTTTTAGACCTCTCGAACAGAAAGACTTTCCAACTGCCCTCTGTACGATCAGAATTGCCTCACAGGTCCTCTGATCTTTGGTTACATATTTATCCACTGTCTTGCTGGGATTTGAGTTAAAGAGCTATACTATTTGCATGGGAAGGATGATAATTTTCAATAAAAATTATCAGAGGCCACTGTTATGGACTAAGTTCCTGCACTAGGCCCCAAAAGTCCAGACTAAAAATCAAGATGGAGTCACCCCTGCTAAGTTCCACGTCACTTAGGTTGTGATCCCCCCTTCCGAGAAGTCAGGAAAAAGAGGTAAATCTTCAGTTATGAACACAAAAGAGATAGCCTGAAGTAACCTGATGTTAACTAGTCATTTATTTTCCTACCGTTCTGTCTCCCTGTCCCCACCTTACAAGGAAAGTGACTTTGAAATGACCAGTCTGCCTTTTGTTCTTTGTTTCTGCTTTCTTCAGCGTTTTCTGTCTCTAAAGCTTTTGTTATTTGTAATAAACTTCAGAGCACTTCTCTGACTTTGTGTTGCGAGGTATTTCCTGGGTTATCCCTCACATCTGGCTCCCAATAAACTTTACGAGATTATTTCTGCCTCAACAGCCTTAATTTCAATTACAAGATACACGCTACTCCAGGGAGAAATGTCTGCAGGACTGGGTGTGGTCAAATCTGGAAGCAGCGACCTGTTGGACTTACCTGCCCAGGAGTAGGGTGTGACCAGGAGCAAAAGAATGGAACTCGGGGTCACAGTCAGAGGCAGTGATGCCAGCAGCTGGCGGGGTAAAAAGCGGCAGGTGCTCAGACCGTCAGCATCTCCCCCAGACTTCAGGGTGAGTGGCTCTTGGGTCCCCAATGCTACTGTGCTGTTCACTATGTGCTAGGCACATGGCTGATGCTTAAACATGTGTGATCTCATCTCCTCTCACCACCTCCCCCAGAAGAAGCAATTTTTATTATCCCCATTCTAAAATGAGGAAGCTGCACTTCAGAGGTTCAGGACTTCACCCGAGGTCATGCAATTGTCCGTGGTAGAGACAGGATTAAAACCTGGGTGATCTGTCTCCACTCTGCTTGGCTGGCCTCCTGTCTAAAATGAGGAAGCTGCACTTCAGAGGTTCAGGACTTCACCCGAGGTCATGCAATTGTCCGAGGTAGAGACAGGATTAAAACCTGGGTGATCTGTCTCCACTCTGCTTGGCTGGCCTCCTGTGGGACTCTGCCTGTACACCCACATGATGTCTCTCTCATTGGCTCTCTCTCTTGTTCCTTTCTTTTAAGGATGGGAGACAGGGCAGGGAAGGGCATATTCACAGTGTGGTTGACGCTATGTTGCATCGCCTGGAGGAGAATTTAAAGAAACAATGGTCCTCCCCAGCCCCAATCCTGGAACTTCCCAGCCAGAGGAATAGATTTAGATGTGGGTTATATTGATCTTATTCCCACCTGGGAATGGGAATGAGGCTGAAGCAGCTGAAGACCTTTGGAAGGAGGAAAAAAAGCATCTAAAGGAGATTTTCATTAAAATGTGCTTTGTGGTGTTGAATAAAACCCCCTCTTATTCATCTTTCCACAGAATCTTTAATAAAATCTATGTTCTCTGGAATTGGCTCTGCCTTTTAGGATGCAGTTAAATGCTAAGTGTTCACTCAACACGGTGTAAAGAATTAGGAGAAAAGTCCACAGGGACCTGAGTTACATGGAGAGGGAGGAATGGACTTTAAACCTAGGGAAAAGGAAAAATGTTTGGAATAGGTAATTAGGTGCATGGAGCATACTGTAAATTAGAGATATTTAAGATTGACCTATAGAGAGCCAAATCAGGATTGTGAAACTCACACTCATCATTGTAGCAAGAACTGATGTTCTGCCGAGAAGGGTGTCTGCCTGGGGGTGGAAACTACCAAAAGATTTCATCCAGAAGTGCTTGGAAGGCCTGGAGCAGAGAGAGCCTTGACGTGACAGCCAGCCAAGGTTGGGTATTTGGAAGAAAGGCCAGCCCCCACAGGTGTCTGGGGGATGGGAGAGTGGACGTGGAGAAAGTGTAGATGCATCCCACCTTTAAAGGAACTGGCATGGACCCAGAGGTATTTGATCTGATATTTAGGTTGAACCAGATGTATTAGTTTCCCATTACTGCTATAACAAATTACCACAAACTTAGTGGCTTAAATAATACAAATTTGTTATTACACTTCTGGACATCAGAAGTCCCACTGGGCTAGGATCAAGGTGTTGGCAGGGCTAGTTCCTTTTAGAGATACAAGGGGAGAATTAGTTCCCTCGCCATTTCCAGCTTCTAGAAGCCACCCACATTCCTTGGTTCATGGCCACTTCCTCTGTCTTCAAAGCCAGCAGGTACCATCTTCCAGTCTCTTTCTGACTCTGACCCTCCTGCCTCCCTCTTATAAGGACCCTTGTGATTACATCAGATCTACCTAGAAAATCAAGGATTATTTCTCAGTCTCAAGATTCTCCATTTGCTTTGTAGATAACATATTCACAGGTCCCAGGAATTGGGATGTGCACATCTACAGGGGACCATTATTCCACCCACCAGGCCAGCCGCCCACTCACAGCAGCTTTGCAGCAACAAATAACTGGAAGAGAGTTATCAATTCCAGCTCAGCTTTTTCTGGCTGGTACAAAGTTCTGTGATAAATCTATACCACCAAAATTCTTGTCTTTCAGAGGGTGGCAGAGGTACCAGACTCAAGATAATCTGATGTGTCAGGGCAACCTTGAGGTCCTTTGGGTGAACACTTTTTAGTGACTGACCACCTGTCTCTCCCTCCATGCTTCCCTGCTTCAAACTGAGAAGAACTCCCAAATAAGCACATTTTCCAAAATCACTGTTACGTTCATTTTGCCAAGAGATACAGCGTCAGGCTGGCATCACATTGGGTGTCAATTTCTGTGGATTTGTTGGTTATATATGGCTTTTTACACATCCTTAACCTTCCGAATCCTTGTGTCACATGTGCTACAGCCTAATTTCTTTTTCCTGCTGAAATCTTTTCTATCATTTTACAAAACTCTCCGGTAAGTGCTAGGGAGTCCCTCACTGTGTTCTCTGCTGAATTCCTTTCTTCTTCATCAATGAGGATGTTATGGACTGAATCACATCCCTCTCCCTCCAGAAAATATTGAAGTCTCAACCCCCAGGACCTTAGAATGTGACTATGTTTGGATATAGGGCCTCTGAAGAGGTGATTAAGGTTACGTGAGGTCACAAGGGTGGGCCCTAATTTGGTATGACTGTGTTCTTATAAGAATAGGAAGGACACCACAGATGTGAGCACAGACAGAGGATGAGCATGTGAGAACACAGCAAGAAGGTGGCCGTCTGCAAGCCAAGGGGAGAGGCCTCAGGAGAAACCAACCCTGCTGACACATTGATCTTGGACTTCAGCCTCCTGGCTGTGGAAAAAGTAACTTCTGTTGTTGAAGCCCCGCAGTCTGTGGTATTAGGTTATGGCAGCCTTTGCAAACTAATACAGGGGACATTCTAATCATTTAAGAGCTTTGTTTCTGTCTTCTTACAAGCTCCCTGCCCTGTTGGATACATAGTTCTCCCGTTTCTCATGATCTCTTGCTACCGTTTTAGCAACTTTGTAAAATATCGTGGGTAGTTTCTGCATCCTCCAGATGCACTTATTTCTAGAGTTTCTCTGAGACGTACAGATTCAAAGCTAGATGTGAAGAAGGAAGATTCACACATCTTGGTGACTCAGTGGGAAAGAGGAGATAGAGGAATAGGGAAGAACAAGTTCAAGAAGGCTCAAAGCTCTGAAGCCTGGAAGACCAGAAGGACAGAACGAAGTCAGGAGAGCAAGCTCAGAAGGGCTAATAGCAAGTTTGCTTTCAGACATGTTAACTTGGCAATAATCCTAAGAAAATGGGATGGAAATAATCAGCCTGGATGTAAAGAATTTGCACAACCAGGGGGTGAGAACAGGAGTGAGACGTGAGATTTATTTTAACACTCAAAGTTTCTGTTCAGGGCCGGCCCGGTGGCGCACTGCTACAGTGCGCCACTTGGGAGCGCGGTGGCACTCCCGCCGAGGGTTCGGATCCCACATACAGACCGGCCA
>NW_007727093.1:145130-146166 GCF_000696425.1 Galeopterus variegatus
CTCACTGGCTGAGCGAGGTGCGGGCGCAACACCAAGGGTTGTGATCCCGTTGCCGGTCCCGGTCCGGTACGGGTGCAACACTGAGGGTTGCGATCTGTTGCCGGTCACGAAAAAAGACAAAAAGGAAAAAAAAAAAAAGTTTCTGTTCAGCGGAAATGCATGTCCACAGAGTAAGAAGTTCTGGCTGGGAGAGAGCTTTAGAGGCCAAGCTGAAGACAGGTGAAGGGGCATCTTCACTCGCCCGTCCATTCATCCATTTTTCATTTTTCACCCATTCACACTCTTGCACGTCTTCATTTTTTAATTGAGCTGCTACCGCATGCCAGACACCAGGCCCGCAGCACATACCCTACACATTAGCAATAACTAGAGTACAATTTTATGAATGAATGAGCTGCTCAAAGATAAGAACAAAGAGAGAAACACCCTGTCAATGTGTCGAGGATAAGGCAATGACCATTCATGTTAGAAAATATTTGGTGAATGAGCCAGGTAAGGAGCATGGGAGACTTTTCCAGAAGCCCCAGACTGTACCAGCAACTGAGAAAGATGAGGCTTTCACAGAGGTCAGAAATGTAAAGGCTGAGCTCACCACAAAGATGAGGGTAAAACATCACAAGTGTGTTCCCTCAGGGCTCATTTGCTTCAGCAAGGCAGCAGAAAATCAGAAATACTTTGGGGTTCCCATACAATACTCATTGCTCCTAACCACTCTAGAGGAATCTCTCTCTCCCTCCCTCCCCTGCTTATGCCTCAGGCCAACCAACGACTCTAGTTGGACACATATAGCAGTTAGTTTCAGGAAAGTTTCTGAGTTAAAGCCAGAAGAGGAAATATGATGAGTAACAGTAATCATCTGGGAAATACGAAGAACCTCGCAAAAAGAGGTCCTTCTGAACTGTTGTGCACATTACAAAGAAAGAAAAAACAGGGCCGGCCCGGTGGCGCACTGGATAGTGCACCGCTTGGGAAGTGCGGCGGCGCTCCCGCCCGAGGGTTCGGATCCCACATACAGACCGGTTCCCGCTCACTGGCT
>NW_007727093.1:146515-163493 GCF_000696425.1 Galeopterus variegatus
CCCGGTCCGGTACGGGGGCGACACTGAGGGTTGCGATCCGTTGCCGGACATGGAAAAAGACAAAAAAAAAAAAAGAAAAGAAAAGAAAAAACAAACAAAAAACAACAACACATACACACAAACACAAAACCAACCAACCAAAAAAAAAAAAAAACTGGTCGGACCCTTTATTTTAAAAATTCTTACTTAGAACCAATTGGTCCAACAGTGAGGAGGGGTATTCCTCTATTTCAAGACAGGATGGTAGATTCCAGAGTCCAGTCCTTTGGCTTCCCGCTCACCCACACAGTGACCCAAAATAGAAGCCCATAGATGGTCTTCAAAGCTGAGTAAAGCTCTGCAGATTCCCAGTTTGAAAATGTCTGTCCTAGAAAAAGTGTATTATACTCGTGTGTGTGTGATGTCACGTGCACGGTCCTCGTTCATAAGAAGTGAGATTGTTACACCCTTGCATAAGTTGTTGACTCTTTGTTCTTTGAAGTGGAGAAAGACAGGTCATCAAATGTCACATCCCGACCCAAATGTGTTGACTCCAAAATGCTGGGGATGGTTTTATGGTAAAGTCCAGGAGGCGGCTGACTGAGGCACGGGGCTCTGATAGTACAAGCGGAGGAAAGACACCTGCCTGCTCAGCTACAGAGGACAGCAGCATGTGCTATGTTCAGAGGGGGTTGAAAACAGATTGCCTGTAATGCTGACATTACTAGGAATATGGGATTTTCTGTCTAGATCTAGGAAGCTCTTACATGGGCAGTCGCATTGTGAAGATTTAGGAGCCCTAAATCCCCAGTTATGACTAGATGAGTTAGAAGGTAGATAAGAGTTTGTACATGAAAGGATTTGGAAGGGAAGAAAGGTTTTATTGTATTAAGGTCAACACAGTCTGACTAATCCCCACCCAGCTCTGCCCTTGCATGCTCTGCTTTCATGTTCAGCCACACAGAGTACAGCAAGTCACGTCTTGCAACAGGCACTGCACGCTCATGTGGGGAAAGGCCGACTCACCTGCCATGCTGCTGATATTCACCAACCTCCCCTTGGCTCTCCTAAGAAGAGGCAGAAAGGTCTTCGTAACTTCCACAGCTCCAAAGAAATTCACGGCCATGCATTGCCTGTAGATGGTCATGGGAACGAGCTCTCCATCGCCTGGGAAGCCAATGATCCCGGCATTGTTGACCACAGCCCACAGTCCTGAGGACAGAAAGGAACAGCTCTGAGGATGGCCAGACCGGGGAGTGAGAGGATTTTTAGTGCTTTAAGCTCCGGAGTCAGGCACACCCCTGTGAGATCTAGGATCTAGGCATATCCTTTCGAACAAACTTTTGAACCTCAGTTGCCCTGAATACCTAAGACTACCTTCTTTCGGGAGTTATAAGTGTGTGAAATATTAAGCATGATCTTTGGGAGGTTTTTTCTTTTGCCTCAAAGCCTTTTCCTACATGCAGGCAGCTGGATATTTGTGTTATCTGAGAATGGCTGACATAGCAAGTGGAAAGTAATGAGTCTTTGCCTGGCTTTGAAGTTCAAGAGTACTTCCTGTTTCTCCCTGCAAGGCATGCATAGAGACAGTATAGTATTTTATAGCAATGCAGGATGATATAAACTGTCCCTAAACTAGAAAAGATTCCCTAGTCCAAAAAGACAGGAAAACTAGAGGAGAATCGGCAAGACCTGGGGTGACTGCAGGGTCCCTGATAGTCTCTGAGCTCTGTTCCCTGCCTCAACCAGCCTGAACCCCTTGACATGCATCAGAATCACCGAGAGGGCTTGTTCAAACACAGACTGCTGGCCCCACCTCCAGAGATTCTGAGTTGGGGTGTCTGGGGTGGGGCCTGAGGATCTGTGTTTCTAGCAAGTTCTCGGGTGATGCTGATCCTGCAGTTACAATTGCCCACAAGTAGCTGTTTTCAACCTTAACTGCCCATTAGGCTTACCTGGGGAGCTCTGAAAAACCCCAATGTCCAGGCCACATTCCAGCCTGTTAGGTCAAAAGCTCTGGGGTGGGGAGAGAAGGGATCCAGACACTTGTAGTTTTTTAAAAATTCCCCAGTTGATTCCAATGTAAAACCAAGCTTGGGGACCACTGCCCTATATAGTAGGAAAGAGGTGATACATAAACTCCAGATGCTTGGGGTGGAGGGGTCTGGTACTGAGGTGAGTGATCTTGGTCCTTTTTACCCGGGAGAAACAGAGGTGACAGGATCTGGGGTGTTCTTAGTTACACAGACCCGGAACATATTCTCTGAGGTTCTGGAGCCCCAGTGTGGTGTGGGACAGTAGTTCTCGAGGTGTGGTCCCCAACCACAGCATCAGCATCACCTGACATCTTGTTAGCGATGCAAATCCTTGAACATCATCTCAGACCTGCTGGATCAGACAGTGTTGATCAGAAAGTGCTGTTGAGCTCAGCATCTGTGACAGAACGTGCCTCCTGTGGTCCCAGTGCACACTGAAGGGTAAGAACCCACAGTATGGGAGCCGAATGAGTCTCAGTGCTAGAAAGGATGGCACAAGCCTGACAGTGCCTGGCTGATGGCAACAAGGAGGTGGCCGCAGCCAACCTGCATGAGGACTGGACAGAACACAGGACATCGCAGCTGCAGCCAGCATGAAGCATGGACCATCAAAGACCAAATGCCCCATCCCCAGGAATTTAAATGCTACCCCAATGCTACCCTGGGGTAATGAGGTGAGGCTCAAAGTGACTGAAATAGTTTTTGCCACATGGCAGAAAGATGGCTCAAAACAGAAATTGAGTTGAGTTACAGAAAGTGAAATTACATTTCTTGCACACCCGAGTTTGCAGTGTGACATTTACACATGTTAACGATTGTGAACATTACATGAGATGATGCCTGGCACTCAGAGCTGAATAGCTATTAGCATGCTGATGAGGGGAGAGGACAGGACGTCTCTTTCACAGCAGGTGATGGTCTTAATCCATCAGCCTGATGCACACCTTTGACCAGTCAACATGCAGCTGGAGAATGTCCCAGAACAGGGGTTGGCAAATGTTTTCTGTAAAAGGCCAGATAGTAAAGATTTCAGCTTTGCAGGCCCTAGTGCCATCACAGGACAAGAGCAGCCACAGTCTATATGTTTATGAATGGGAGTAGCTGTGCTCCAATAAAACTATTTACAGACATTGACATTTGAATTCCATATAATTTCAATGTGTCAAAAAATATCCTTCTTTTTCTGATTTCTTTTAACCATTGAAAAATGTAAAAAACACTCTTAGCTCACAGGTAGTGGGTCTAGATAACAGTCTTTAAATAACAAGGTTAAAGAAATAGAGAACAGATTAGCGATCGCCAGGGGTTGGGGACGGCAGTATGGCTCTGAAAAGGTAGCGTGAGAAAGTCTGGTGGTGATGGAACAGTTCTGTGTCATGATTGTGGGGACTGTTACACAAAGCTATACGTGTTAAAAATTGCAGAGCTGCATTCGTGGACACACACACACACACACACACACACACACATGAATGAGTGCATGTACAACAGGTGAGTCTAAGTCATCTCTGTGGGTAGTACCAATGTCAATTTCTTGGTTTTGATGTTGTCCTATAGTTAGGCAAGATGTTAACATTGGGGGAGGCTGGTACATAGGATCTCTGTACATTTCTTTGCAACTTCCTATAAATCTACAATTACTTCAAAACAAAATGTTTTAAAAACACAGGTGGGGCTGTAGTTTGCAATTAGTAGTGGAATTCTAAGCTGGCCAGTAGGACTTAATAATGGTTTAATACTGGCAACTTCCTATAAATCTACAATTACTTCAAAACAAAATGTTTTAAAAACACAGGTGGGGCTATAGTTTGCAATTAGTAGTGGAATTCTAAGCTGGCCAGTAGGACTTAATAATGGTTTAATACTAATGAAATTAGTTCATAATTAGCAATATGTTAATACTCATTGAATAATATGCTGTGTAGGAACACAGCACAGTTGCTGGCCCTTTTATAGGAGCTGAGGTTTTCCAGTTTATCTACAGACCCCAGATGGTTCTTTGGCAAACATCCTTCTTGTTGGTCTTAAACTCCAGTTACTCTTTGACTTGGGAGGCTGAAGTTCAGGGAAACCCCAAGGAGAGCCGGCAGGAGTACCAGCCATCCCATCTCAGAGGAAGGCTGCCTTCCAGGATGCTGGCTACAAAACAACAGGGACGCACAGCTTAGAAACTGTACTTACCACAACCCTATGCCTGGACAGCACTGTGGGATTTCCCTACCTAGAACCCACTGCGTTATCCTTTAACATGGTCAGCACTGCCCTCGTGGGCCTCACTAATGGGGTCTGCATTGAATAAGACAACATGAAGTCAGACTTATAAGAGGGACGAGCTCAACCCTATCAGATGGCAAAAGACCAGGCCAGGAAAACTGCCTTTCTAGAAAAATGACTGCAAATTACTAAACTTGCTGAAAAGTAATTTCTAATAGCCAACAACCTATTTTTTTTCTCTTCTCTTCTCATTTATCAGATGTTTACTGAGTATTTATTATGTGCCAGGGATGGTACTGAATGTTGAATGAATGGAAAATAGGAGGCTTTATTGAGTGCTTACCTCACACTAGGGACTCTTCTAAGTACTCTCTACATAATAACTAATCTTCCAACTACCAAGTGAGGCAGGTGTCATTACTCTCCTAGTGCTGGGATATCAGCTGTAAAGAGGATGTGAGCTGGAAGTGTCTGAGGCCTCCATGGAAATCCCCCAAATGAAGCCAACACAGGAGAAAGCAGAGCTAAGAAATAGAGATGGAGTCCTAATGACATTGCTTAAGTGCCTGGATCCAGCCATGTCTGAAGCCAACAGGTCTTTTCAGTTATATAAGCAAATACGTTCTCTTTTGCTTTAGCAATTTTGAATTGGGTTATGTCACTTGCATCTGAAAGAATCCTGATAGATACATGGTTCTTGTTCTCAGAGAAGCTAGAGGTAAGGAGTGGGAGATGCACAGATATTTACAATAGTGCAGTAATACAGATACATGCAAGGCATAACGAGTGCTTGTCCAGAAGAGGAGGGGAATAATGCAGCCTGGGTTACCAGGAAGGTCATGCAAGAAATGTCATGTGTGAGCTGCATCTCCCATGGGAGTAGAGTGCAGCTGGACAAAGGCAAGGGTCCCAAAAGGGACTGAAAGGGAGAGGAAGATTCCAGAGAGAGGAAGCTGGATATGCAGAGGTGCAAAGTAGCACTTTCTGTTCTGGCTGCTGGGAGGAACCCAACACATAGAGGCTCTGCCTGTCAAAGGGGTTTTAGGAGATGGGTCACCTTGTGAGATGGGCATGTTGTGAAGGTTACTCTCTATTCAGAAAGTAATGGGGAACAACAGTCGGGTGCAGAGAGGCATCTGCGGTGACCCAGGCGGGAGGTGATGCAGGCCTGCACTGAGCCACAGCTGCCAGGAGATGGTGAGAAGGGGCTGGACGATAATATGTAGGAGCTGGAATCGACAGGACTTGGGGCCAATAGGACGCAGGGACCAGGGCTGGGGGTTTCAAACACAGTGCTAGCATCTGAGCCATGGAATGCGCACGAGCAAACTGATTTGCAGACCAGCAGCAGCAGGGGAAAAAGACAATGAGGGCAGGTTTTGACAGGTTGAGGTTGAAGCCTCGGGGATATAAGTGGAAACGTCTGGGAGACAATTTTAAATATGTAGGTCCAGACATCAAGAAGAAGGATTAGGTTGGTAATGGAGATGTAGAAGTTATTGACATCAATTGGTGTTTCTCAACCCTGACCTAACATTACTACCACCTGAGAAGTCTGAAAACTACTGATGCCTGAGATCCCCTTCTAGGGATACAGATTTAATTGGATCTTTGGGTAAGGGCACCCGGGCAAGATTTAGGATCTGTGCAGTCACACAGGGCCTGCCACTTCCGAAAGGCCCCTTGCTTGGTTTAATTCTCTGATGTCAACACCTTAAATTCCTAATCATTTTTCAAATGAGGAGTCCCAAATTCCATTTTGCATTGGGTCCACCAAGTTACACGGCCCATCTTGGGCCCGAGCATGGGTAGTTTTAAACACTCCCCAGGTGACTCTAACATGCAGCAAGATTGAGAACCCCAGGTACAGGAAGAGAGCAGTATGGCCCAGGAACGTGGAGTGGGAAGTTCGGGGAGGAAGCCCTCAGAAGCATTCACATTTGTGGGGAAGACAGAGGAAGAGGCTCATCCAGGAGAAGCAGGAAGAATGATCAGAGAGCTAGGAGGGCAACAGGGGGCTGTGGACCCCAAAGCCAAGGAGAAGAGCATGATCAGCATGTTTAAATACTGCAGAGAGGTTCAGAACTTGGTCTTCAGGATGATACCAATTAGCTTTCCAGACCAGTTAGGGAGGCATGGTGAGAGCCAACGTCGAATTGGAGGTGAAGTGAAAACAGAGGGCAACAGGGTTCCGAAGGGCTTGGCCTCTGCTGTGGATTGATGTCCCCCCCGCAAAACTTAGTCCCCACTATGATGGTGTAAAGATGGTGGGAAATCCTACGATAGTAATTGAGAGGTGGGGCCTTGAAGAGGTGATTGGACTATGAGGACTGTGCCTAGTAAATGAATTGATCCATTCTCTGAGTAATAAATTGATGGATTAACAGTGGTCATGGGCGTGGTTCTGAGGGCTTTAAAAGGAGAACGCTCAAGGAGCTCTCTCTCTGCTCCACCATCTCACAATGTGACACCCTGTGTCACTGAAGCCACCACCAAGGAAGGCCTTCACTAGATGTGTTCCCTGGACTTTGTACTTTCCAGCCTACAAAACTGTAAGCAATAAATTTTGTTTTCTTACAAATTACCTGGTTCTAGGTATTTTGTTATAAGCAACAGAGACTGACTAATACAGTCACAAAGGAGGGACAAGAGAAAGGGCAGTGGTTAAGGGAGGACAGTGACCACAATGTCATTTTTCCCCAAGCTGGGGAAATCTAACACATGTTAGTATTGTGGGGAGGAAAGTAATAAGGAGGGGATGGGGGAGAAGATGTTAGAAGGAACAGGACAGGGAATCCTGTAAGTTCTGTCAGGACGGGACGCGCGTCTGAGTCATTCCTAACATCCTCATGTCTGTAGGGGCCCCAGCATGTGGTAGGGGGTCAAGAACAGTGTCCTCAGGTGCAGTCAGTCGTCAGAGGGGAGTAGGTCACCATGGTCACCCAGGGCTTGAACGAGAGCTGGCTGTCGGTGAGGAGGGTGACGGCCACAGAGGGTGCTGGTGGCTGAAGGTGGTACCTCTGTCCTGCACCTTGTCTACAACTTTGCTGTAAGCAGCTTTAATCTGCTCCGGGTTGGTGATGTCCAGCTGGAGCACCGACAGGCGCTCGGAGCAGGTTCTTCGCAACTCCTCCGCTCCTGAGCCCTTTTCATTCAAAACTCCGGCGAATACTGTGAAGCCCAGTGTGTCCAGATACTTGGACAAAGCGTGGCCAATCCCGGAATCACTACCTGCAAAGGGTTAATGCAATACGGAGTGAGCTCAAACCAGAACAACAGGAGAAATTATATAATAAGGAAAGCATTGTCTCTCATTTATGGTTGTCACATTCTGTGAGGAGAGGGGGTCCTGAGGAAGTATCTTTGCTAGGGGAAATGGATGGAGAAGCCGAGACCGGCACATTTCTCCAGATAAAGAAAGAGAAGAGGGTAGAATTGGGAGGGTGAGGCTGGAGGCACAGGTAGGAGGAAAAAGGCCCTGGGGTGGGGTGGGGTGGGAGGGGCTGGTGGCCAAAGAACTTGGGAGGGAAAACCAAGACATTTAATGACAGTTTTTATTAATCTGTATTGTGTAGTATTGGATGTGACCTCTACTCCATAAAACCTACATTCAAACATTCATTACATAGTAATGCTTTGGATTTGTTTTTGCTTTTTGGAGACACAGGACAGGGGCTGCCCACAGCAGCCAGTTCCTTCTGGATTATAAAAGAGGAAGGGTTTCTAGCCACCTGCACGTCTCACCTCCCCTGCTCTGTTTCTCCACCCACGCCCCACCCCAAGCCATTGACTAGACGTCAACCCTAGAAATTGTGATAACAGAAATCAGATAGAAAGCCCTCAGCACCCTGCTTCTGGAAAGCAGAGGACGATATAATATGTAAAATACACGTTATGTGTCAGACCTCTCAGAATTTGAGATGGGATTTTGCCCAACCCAGTTGGGAAGATACTGTGGACCCTGGAAGAAACGTTTTATGCCCACAAGTACAAAACGTAGCTATCTGAAGTTTAGAAGTTGAAGACAGCACAGACGTAAAACTGCCCTTTGAGCCACACCATAGTAACTTTATAACGGTTAACACGTCTCTCCGGTTTTCACAATGAGAAGTCATTTCACATTGGCTGTGTCATGTGACCTTTCCTGTACTCATTGAGGGCTCTTTCTTGTCAGTAGTCAGGGGCTATAGTCAGGTTTCCCCCCAAAAGACAGGAAAATAGGAGAATCAGAGTGCACACTGAGAATCAACTCAAAGATCAGTGTGAAAAGATGTCTGACCTCCAAGTTAACGATAACACCTGGAATCTGACCACAGGGCTACTGTCCTCAAAGAGAGGATGGGCATTTACATACCCTGTTAGTAAATGTGTGGACGACTAAACTCTACCACCACTTTAAATGTGCATATCTTTTGACCCAAAAAGTCTCAGTCTCTATCCTAGAGAAACACATCTACTGAGACGCATACATGATGTTCTTTACAGCACTGTACATAAAAGTGAAAGAAGAGGTTAACTGAAATGTCCCTGAATAGGAGGACTGTTACACAAATTATGGTACATATAACGAAAAGTGACACAGCAATTTTAAAAGATGGAATAGAACTATATACATGGACAGAGATATTGCTCTGGGATAATTTGTTAAGCAAAATAAAGCGAGTTGCAGATACCACTTATTAATAGAATCAAATTTAATGCTAATTCTATACCTCCCTGTGTATGGAAATGTAAAAAAGGGATCTGGAAGGAGAGACACCAACATGGTAACAGTGGCTTCCCCCAGGAGGAGAGACAGAATGGAGGGGGCTTTGTCTCATGTTTTCTATTCTTGCAACAAGAAAGTACTTATTTTGGGCCCGCCCGGTGGCGCACTCGGTAGAGGGCGGCGCTCCCGCCGAGGGTTCGGATCCCATATAGAGAGACCGGTTCGCTCACTGGTTGAGCGCGGTGCGGGCGCGACACCGAGGGTTGCGATCCCGTTACTGATCACGAAAAAAGACAAAAAAAGGACAAAAAAAAAAAAAAAAGTACTTATTTTTCTTGTGTAATTTCTTTTAAAGGCCATGCTGATTAGAATGCAGATTGGCCATCTCTGTATGTGCAGAAAAGGGTATGAGAGAAAGGCCAGCACAGCTGGCATCTGCAAACACTGCCCAAGAAAGAGCTACAGTGTTATGGGCACTCCTGTCCTTCTGACGCCCGTATTATGAGATGACCGTATCTGGCTTCCGTAATTGATTTCATTTGACCTTTGCTCCCTCTCCTCCTTTTTCATGCATTGGTGCCCAGGAACTAGCACCCTGTGTGTACGAGGTTTCCGACCCAGGCCCGGCCAGAAGAGGAGACAGTACTGACAGAGGCAGACACACGTGTCTGGGCCATGTGACAGACACCGTCCATGTTGCAAATTAATACATTGGGATTCTGGTTCTGGTATGTAATAATAAATGTGTATAATGGTTTTGTGAGCCCAGTAAAGGGGGATTTGCCTGGAAAAAATTGACCAGCTGCTCGACAAATCCAACTCCCGGGTCTACAGTGCTGAGGCCAGATACTAGACGGTGGCAAGTTCACCAGACAGTGGACACGGTGCTGTGCAGACTTTCCCTAGAAACTCCTAAATGTAGCTGGTGGATAAGTCTGTCTTATTGTAAAATTATACCCCAAATTTCTGCAGTAGAGATCATCATTCCCATTTTACAGATGAGGTAAGTGAAAACGAGAGAAGCCAAGGAGGATAAGGGGAAGCCAGCCCCAGAATGATCCTGTGAGGTCCACAAGGAAAGATATGAATCAACCTGAAAATATCTAACTTAGAACAAAGTTGCAGTGAAAAGTGTCCCTGGCACCTGATTATGCACACTGTGCTGGGTGAGGCCAGGAGTTTCATGGAGGGCCTCTCCCATTCCGTGACACACCAGACTTTGTGAGTCTGTTTTACTATTGTCTTAATAAGCTGGACGTATTGGGGCCATAGAGTTCAAAGTTCCCAGTTCACGTTTCCTTTATGCAGAGAGAACCTTTTGCAGTGCAGAGGTGAAGGCCATGGCCCTGGCACATACACACTCAGCTAGGGCACCTGCTGCTCCCTGGAGAGCCATGGCAGGTGACAAAGGGTCATTCACCCAGGTGGATCTGCTGACCGCGAAAGCACACAAACGGTCACCTGCACCCAAACTTGGAGTCCAACATCTGTTGCCCAAGTCCAGGTGAGGAACCTGGATTCTGCACTTTCCAGTCCTTCTTCTGGCCTTGCATCCCACAAACATTCTGGTGTGTTCAGTGCTGTTGGATGCATATCCCCACCCATGATGCTAAGAGCTGCCCCTTCCCCACAGGAAGCCTTAAGGTAACAATTGTCCTGCATGACCCGACCCCTTGATGTGGCTGATTGAACCAGGGTCAACCAGCTTTTCCCTCCCAGAAATGTGAAACTGTGGCTGCAAGACGCCAGGCAATCTTCATTACTGTTTCTCCCAGGACATTAAACTCAAGAGCTAGCTAGGGAACAATTGGCCGTCTTTCATCCTTTGCATGGAGATCTAGGCTAAACCCTAGAAGAGTAATAAAGCAAAGCCACAAAGAGCAGAGCCTCAAACCAGATGGCATCCATGGCAGTGGAGACCAGTCGTCCTGGCTCATGATGGCATCCCAGTTTCTGGTGAACCTCAAGTGCTCTCCTCCTCACACATGCCTAAGACACCCAACAGCCCCATAATAACCCCCTTCTTTCTCAAATTAGTTTGAGTGTCTTGCCTAAAATCCACCTTTTTCACTCATTATAAACACTTAAACTAGTAACTGCTGCTTTTCTGGCAGTTCCCCAAAAGGTTAAAAAATGGTGTCACCAGATGACCTAGCAATCTCTCTCCTAGGTATGTACCCAAGAGGAATGAAAGCACATGTCCACACAAAAACCTGTACACAAATGTTCCTAGCAGCATTACTCATAACAACCAAAAAAGTAATAAGAAAACTAATCAAATGTCCATCTGCTGGCGAGTGGATGGACAACATGGTCTATCCACACAATGGGACAGTATTGAGCAATAGAAAGGAATGAAGTTTCAATACATGCTGTGACCTAGAGAAACCTTGAAAACACTGTACTGAGTGAAAGATGCCAGCGTGGCAGATAAAGGGATGAGAGCAAGGAGAAGATCCTTTGATCTTGACCCCATTTTCCCCAAGTAGAGAATAATGTCGCAGCCATTTTTGAAGGTAGTGTCTTTGGCCAGCTTTGCGAATCCAGGATCTGACTCTCTAGGAAGAGCCTGGCACCTAGGAGGTGATAGATATAAACCAAGTCACGGAAATGTTGAACTTTACCCAAGCCTTGTGATCCTGGAAAACAGCAAAGATTAAAAAATCCTCCCACCCTTTGTGTTCTGGGAAATGGCTCACTGCAAGGTACCTGCCTTCCCCATATGACTTCCATGAGACTCAAGACGCTCCTGTGATCACCTAAGACAAGGCCAGACTCAGAGTCTCCAAGTGCTCCTTCTTTACCTCGTAAATGATTAGCTGACCTGCTTGTCCCTACTGATAGATCAGAACAAAGTGTCTGTTAACTTAACTTTGGTATAGATTCTCTCCTTGCCCCAGGCCCTGGCCCACCCTCAGCCAGCAAACAACCCCACTGTGCAGCCACTCCTGATCAGCCCTCACCTGCTGTCTCATCATGACACTACTGAGAACTCACCCCCAACGCCCAGTTCTCTCCTGCCTTGTTTCCTCCTCCCTGTGAAAGCAAAATGCTTTTTGCCTAATCCTTGAGATACTTGCAGACTGCATGGTTAGAGCATTCCACGACTGCAATAGTCCCTTCCCCAAACTCCACCCACCCCTGCAATAATCCTTTTGAATAAAGTCTCTCCTAACTAAATCCAGGTTTGTTCTTATTTAGCAGTGAGTTATATAATAAAACCAAAGTTCAGGGAGGCATCTGCGTGTGCTTACCTGCGAGGCAGCGTAGAATAGAGGCCTGGGTGTGAGTCCTACCCCATTATTCTCACCTGCGCAAACTGGGAGAGGTTATTTAACCTCTCTTTGTCTCAGCTTCCTTTTCTGTATAATGGTCTTAATAATGGGACCTATATCAGTTAATATTTACAGTGCCTATTCCAAGTAATTTCTGCATAAGTGTTTTTGTTTTTTTGTTTTTTTGTTTTTTTAATGAATATTTACAGTGCCTATTCCAAGTAATTTCTGCATAAGTGTTTTTGTTTTTTTGTTTTTTTAATAAAACTGTGCCATTTGATTTTCAGGCCTTTACATGTGGAATATTGGTAGATGAAGAGTTTGCCTCTGATGACAGTCAGCCAAACATTTTGGTTAACGCTCAGACTGCCTGATTCTGTCTTTTCCACTTATGAGCCTTGGGAAAAGTTTCATAGAACTGTGTGGAGCCTCCACTTCCTCACATGGAAAGTGGGATTCTAATTGTACCCCCCTCCCAGGCTGACCTGGAAAGTCAATAAGACAGAGCATTTTGCACAAAGCCCAACAGGTTGTAAGTGGCTCTAATCCAGACATCATCTGTGACTTATGATGTTAGAGATCACGCTGTGCTAGCCCTGGTGCCTATGAAGTCTGTGTAGGGGTCACGGAGCCTTAGGAAAGTATGTAGCTAAGAGTCCACTCCCTGTTGAGATAGGATAACCCTTGTGCGTACCAGAAATCCAGAGATAAGGCCGGGGCCTTTATCCGAAGGCAAAAGGGTTTCATAAGAATTACCCAACAGCAGCTTCTAAAATAATCATACCTAGTATGCACTGCACGTTTACCAAGGTCCAGCCAGTCTCTCATGATTCACTCATTTAATCCTCCCAACCACCCTGGGAGGCAAGTAATTTTACTATTGCCAGTTTACGGTGTGGGAAACTGAGGCATGGACAGGTTAAGTCACTCAGCAAGGACAGAGCAGAGGTAGTGTGGATCCAGGCAGGGCTTGGGATATAAACATCTGGGGTATAAAATATTCAAAATCCTCCAGACCACAGGGCTTAGCACATAGTAAATGGTCAATAAAAAGCAGGTGTTGAATGAACTGGCAGTTAAGAAGTCACTGGAACGTGAGTGCCTTGAGAACAGAGACTGAAGTCCCTGTTGCCAGTGTTGAGGGTACCTGACTCAGTAAGTTCTTGACAAATGTTTGCTGCATGGCATGCCTACCCCAACACAGAGTAGGGGAGATGCTGGGGTTGGTTTTGAGCTAAGCCCTTTAAGAACATTCTATCTCTAGTAGCCCTGGAAACCTATCAACTTGGAGCAAGCAATGAGCACTAGAGTCCTATTAGTGCAAGACTGGAGTGAATTTGAAACAGCACTTAATTCCAAACATTAATAAAGTCTCAATTTATGTGCAAAATGGAAACAATGTGAATCATCCTGAATTTTAAAACGACATAAGAATTGTATAGTTTCAAATTGTATTTATGCTATTGCCACATGGGAATGCAATATTAGCTGGCAAACAGAAGCACACCCCATCATTCCTGGGTCAAGTCTTAGGCAAGTTGTGAGTTTGGGAGTTCCTCAGACTGGGTTCCTTGAATGAAACACACCCACTCTGTAAATACAGTACTGGCTGATGGGACGCATGTGCTCTTAGACACAAGCAGGGTTCCTTGTAAGCTACAGTCAGAGAGAAAGAAGAGGGGGAAGAGTTTGCAAACCTGTAAATGGTTTCTAGTCATTATTAAAACATCACGCAAGTAATAAAGCTTCATGGTAAACAATTAGATCAATAAAAGAAGGCATTATCTGTAACCAATGTAGCATAACATTCATAATTTTCATGTTTTGTACATCTAGTCTTTCTATGCATTGTTCTCTAACAGAGTTATAGCACACATGTAATTTGACAACTAATTTTTAAATTAATATGATATAAACCACTTTTACACATTTTTACAGTCTTCAAAATCATAATTGTTCATTGCTAGGCAAAATTTTTCTGTTAAAGTGTGGCCAAGAGACATGGTGAGAGTGTGGATTCTGGAGGCGGGATACCTGGGTCCAAATCCCAGCCTGCCACTTACCAGCTGTGTGACTTTGGCCAGTCATTTAACCTCTCTGTGCCTCAGTTTCCTCATCTATAAAATGGGGGTAATATTAGAACCTGCCTCTTAGGGCTGTGAGTCCTGGGTCCAAATCCCAGCCTGCCACTTACCAGCTGTGTGACTTTGGCCAGTCATTTAACCTTTCTGTGCCTCAGTTTCCTCATCTATAAAATGGGGGTAATATTAGAACCTGCCTCTTAGGGCTGTGAGAAGGATTAAATGATTTGATATAGTAAAATAATTGGAACAGGGCCTGGCACATAGTGAATGCTATTCAGGTGTTTATTAAGTAAGTGGCATTTTTATTTCTTTTTAACCCATGCTACTCCTTTCATTGCTACTTCTAGTTTCTGGAACCAAAAGGTTTTCCATTCGGTTCTCTTCAGTTCACCTATTCTAACTACAGTGATGAATCAGCCAAGGACTATGGCTCTGTTCTCTGCCAGCGGTCACATCTCTCCCCCATCCTGTCCCCAAAGTTCCTCTGAGCACCCCCTTTGCTAATGACATCTTCTACCAACAGCAGTTTCAGTGGAGCTACTCATGGGGTCGGCATCTGCAGAGGCACCAAAGCCTTTCTCCTAGTGGAAGTCCGCCTCTAACAGTGGGATGGACAGACACACATTGAGAATCTACTATGCATCCATAAGAGGACATGGTCTGAATATGTGTCACACTTGGCCTATGCAATATACTTTGTAAATATTGGAACTAAAACTCAGAATCAGGAGATTTCACCTGAAAATCCATATCCACCATTTCTCTTGATTAACCAGGGGAAGGGCCAACTTCAGGTCTGCATTCCTTTGAGTGATCCATGAGCTGAGACTGGGGGTCCCAATGGCTGCCCCTCTGATGGGACATGTGCTCCCAGTTGGGAACAAGACTCACTGCTCAACAGTGTGCACGCACATTTCCATCAGTGGCATGTGTCACAAATATGACCCATCTGTCCCTGCAGACCTTTGAGCCCGAGACTTCTTACATACATTGTCCCACTTACAAAAGTCATCTGGATCAAGAGTTGTTTATCTGGTTGGAGGGCTGTGACAAAATGGGGAAAGGACTTTGCCCTCTCTTTTAAGATTTAGGCAATCATTGGATTGCCACCCTCATGTTGACACTGCCTGTTTCCCACAAAATAGGTTAACGCATACAAAACTGGTAGATAAATAACATAAAACTCTAGTGCACTTAGGACTTCCCTGAGATCTCAATCCAGGAAGAGCAAGCCCTTGGCATCGCACCTCTTTTGCCCTCAAGCGCTCTCAAAGGATAGGAACCACTGGATGGTGAGGCCCTGCGAAACAGCTAGGTCTTTATGCCAATTATTCCATGGAAACAAATGCATTTTTCCTCGAGCACAACCTTTATGAAAGATTCTCCCATACTCTTGTTATTCCTATGTGAAAATGGGCAACTGGGATGCCAATGGATTAAACACTTGTTCAAGGCTGCACAGCAGCATGTGCTAAAGTCAGCCCTCTAGCTCAGATTTGCTCTTCCTAAAGCACATTCTTCCCCTGCTAGGATTCCTGCCTCCTTGAGCACCTGGCCAGGGTGGGGGCGGCATGCACAAAGTGGGGACCAAAGATGGGCACCTCTGCTGGTCAAGGGTCCCTTCGCTGGTGGATGGATGCCCATCATTCGTGCAACAGGGCAAACTCCGTAGAGCTGCTCCTCCAGAAGGGAAAGAGTGAGGGATGTGTTCTCAGTGCATGAGGAAATGACTCTAAGCCTTTCCACAAAGTAAGCAGCTGACCAAAGAGGCCCAGCTGGGTTTGTGCAAGTGACTGTTCCCAGAAGACAGTCCAGTCCTGATGCTTCTCCTCAAATCCACCTGCTGCCCACCCCCCATTAGAAGGAATTCTTCACTGATTACCCCCAATGGCATCACTTTCTGGAACTCCTTGTTTTCCTAAGTGCTGCCCCTCCTTCCGGTCACCCAGGACTAACGTCTTTTCTCCCAGTCCCCACATCCATTCAGGACCCACACCTTCCATCCCAAGACTTTTGGCATTTGTCTCCATATTTCCTTTTCTGCACCTTATGGCAAAAAAGCCACCTCAGCTCAGCCTGCCACCAGATTGCCACCAAGCTGGGGATACACGTTCTCAGGTACAGCAGAAATCAACATCATAATTGTTCGTATTTTCATATGACCTCATTCAAGGGTATACACAGAGCAGTGTGGCTCATCACAAACCACTTACGAAACACGGACATGACTCTCCATCCTGACATCCCCGAAATTGATGCTGATGGGTATGATGTGTGTCCAGCTGAGATATCCAGAATTTCAGAAACTCCCAGTCAAGACAAGAGGTCATTAGAAAGAGATGACTTATGCATCTAGACAAGGGTAGAAAAACTCCGTGGTGGTACTTAGGGGACTCGGCCAAGACTTTCCAGCCCTATTTCTTCTCAGGGCATCTTTGCAGAGACCCAGGGAATTTTTCTTTAATCTCTTAGTTTCCCTCCCCACAAAGGAAGAAAAACAAGGAAAGCCCATCCAACAACTGATGTCCACAGTAACAAGCTAAGGTAGTACTCTGGTTTGTCCTAAAGGCCACTTTTAACTTCTGACATTTCTTCCTGCCTCTCTTCACCTTCTTTGGTTCATTCATTCATGGATCACTGTATTAGGTCCTAGCAATAGCACACATAAAAGAGAAACACAAC
>NW_007727093.1:164424-165503 GCF_000696425.1 Galeopterus variegatus
TGCGATCCGTTGCCGGACACGAAAAAAGACAAAAAGGAAAAAAAAAAAAAAGAAAGAAATTCTCAGTCCTGAGTCCCAGTAGAATCTAAAAAATGTCAATGCCCAGGCCCCACCCTCAGAGAGTCTCATTTAATAGGTCTGGGATGGGGTCAGTACTCACAGATAACAGTTTTTAAATCTCTCCGAGTGATTTCAAAGTGCAGTCAGATTGAGCACTATTGACGTAGGGCAGGAATTCTCAGCCAGGGGCACTTTTGTCCTCCAGAGGATATGTGGCAATGTCTAGCAACATTTTTGGTTGTCACAACACTGGGAGCACACTGGCATGTAGTCGGGGGGAGGCCAGGGATGCTACTCAATATTTTCCAGTGTGTAGAGCAGCCCCCACCACAGAGAATGCTCCAGCCCCAGGTGTCAATACTGCCAAGACTGAGAAACCCTGGTCTAGGGGGAAGATGGACATTGAGTTAATAACTACGATACTGAGGAGTGTTATACATAGAAAAGTTTTAGGAACTCTGGGTCACAGTCTATGTTTACAAACAGCTCATAGTCCTTCCTTAAGGGAACACTCATTGGAAAAGAACATGGGCAGCAAAGAGAAGGTCACCTCCATGAAGGTAAGAACTTTATCAGGCAGTCGGAGCCACGGTTCTGTCCCCCATGCCTAAAACAGTGCTGAGCATATTGTAGTTACTCAGTAAATATTTGTCAAGTGACAAAACAACCAGCTGATTCAATGAAAGAATCATAGTCCAGGTACTATCAGCTTTCTCATACTTTAGTGTTATTTCCCTATCCCGGCTTCCTGGACTCACTCTTCCTCTTCCCTGAGCCCACTCCTGCCCGGCCACCTGCCTGGCCCACAGTGCCTGGCTCTGCATCCCCACAGTGTCTCTGAGCCTACCATTCCTTTGCTCGGCGGCTCCCATCAACCACAGAATAAAATTCAATTTCTTAAACCCAGCATCAAAGGCTGTACAATCTGATTCTAATCCACAGTTCCAGGGTTATTTCCCACTATCTCCCACCTGCATCAAATGCCACCCACAGCCATACCCAGAATTTCCTTTGTGTTG
>NW_007727093.1:166781-167949 GCF_000696425.1 Galeopterus variegatus
ATCATGTCACCTGTAAATCTGTAACTATGTCAGTAAACACCACTAAAAGATAAGGACTTTTTAAATATAACTGTAATATCACTATAAACGATTCTTTAAAATCATCTAACACTCGGAATATGTTTAAAATCATCTAACACTCAGAATGTGTTTGAATTTCCCAGCTTATTTCAAACATGTCTTCTTACAGTTGATTTGACTCATGATACAAGCCAGGTCCACTCACCACATTTGACTTTTATGTCTTTAAGCCTCTTTTATTCTGTAAAATTCTGTTTCCCCTTGTTCCATGCCATTTATTTGTTGAAGAAACTGGGACATTTGTCCTTTAGAGTATCCCACACCCTGGACTGGGTGAATTGCTTCCTTGTGCTGTGTAAACTATTCCTCTATTCCCTATATTTCCTATAAAATTGGGTCTGGAGGTTGGTTAGATTCGAGTGCATTGAGGGGAGGGGCAAGACTGCCTCAGAGGTGGTGCTGGGTCCCTCCTGCTGCCCTACATCAGGAGACCCAAGGCTGGGTCTGGTGTCCCATTTTTAGTAATTTTGATTAACCAGCACGTTCAGGTTCTGTCAACCTAACTGTCTATTACAAAGTTCCCCAACAGCCTTTCATCCTTTTACATTAATGATTGTCACCTACATTCGTTATTTCATGTGGGATTTTAAAAAATGATGACTTTCATATTTTATC
This sequence comes from Galeopterus variegatus, assembly GCF_000696425.1. Classification (NCBI taxonomy): domain Eukaryota; kingdom Metazoa; phylum Chordata; class Mammalia; order Dermoptera; family Cynocephalidae; genus Galeopterus; species Galeopterus variegatus. The sequence continues at coordinate 167,478 of NW_007727093.1, forward strand.
ATTTTTTTTGCATTCATTAGCTAGAATCATGAAGACTGACAAAAAAATTAAATTTCATTTATTAGCCTATTAGTACTATGAATATTATTATTCTTATTGTTATTATATTGAATTATCACAGGTACATACATATCACATGTAAATAAAGTATTATGTTAGTGTCATTAGGAACCAAGATTTTCAGCAAAAAAGGGAAAGAGGTGTAAGTCTAAAATTGAAGAATTTAAGTAAAATCTTAAATTTGAATTGAAAGTATCAATATGAATTCATGATTTATTTTTCTCTTTCCTCTTTTCTTCATATATTCCATAGATCTGTCTCCTGGAACATCTAAAGCAATGACAGTCCAATAGGAGTGAGCACTCTAAATGTCCATTTTGTGGTCTCTAGTACCTTTTCATCAAAAAGGAATCTGGGCCGGCCCGGTGGCGCACTGCTACAGTGCACCGCTTGGGAGCGTGGCGGCGCTCCC
>NW_007727093.1:168713-171156 GCF_000696425.1 Galeopterus variegatus
CGGTCCGGTACAGGCGCGACACTGAGGGTTGCGATCCGTTGCCGGTCACGAAAAAAAAAAGGAATCAGGGCCCCTTCAAGAAACAGCTAATTTTAAATGCTGGGTTAAGCAGAGCCTGAGACACCTTATTGTTCCAGAAAGCAAGGAAGCTGTCAAGGACTATTGAGGTCAAATCAAAAGGACAGGTGCCTACTTGAAGAGCCTCCTTCAGGCCACAGATGGAAGAATTTGAGCATCCAAAATGATGATGATATCACAGTGAAATGTCTCTTCATGTTCTTTGCCCACTTTCTAATTGGATTGTTTGTGTGGGTGGCAGATAAGCACATAAAAAGATGTTCACATCACTAGCCATTAGGGAAATGCAAACAAGAGTACAGTGAGAGATCACTGCACCCAAAGTAGAGCAAGCATGTTTCCTCAAGCTCCTGTGCTTCCAGGGGTATGTTGGATCTCATGCCCAGGCTCTGGAGAGCCAATTGTTAAATATTCAGGAATCAGTACTTCTATGTTACCACAGTGCTTATTAACATGCTATAGGTATTCAGTAATTTTTGTTAATAAATTAAATTCTCAAAGTATAGCCAATGGTGCACTGATTAGCCTCAAAAAGATTTTTTAAAAAGTACAGATCCTTTCTTTTTAATGACCACATTCATTCATTCATTTTTTATGTGTACCTGACTTACTAAAAGGTTCTCAAATTTTATATTTACATAGGAAACGGGAGTGTACAGATGGCTCTAATTCAGCATTCTGCTGAGATCTGGGCACCCTGAAAATTTTGCAGTGTTCTTAGAGCACTTGTGAACCAACCAAAAGCTGATGTGGGCATGGATGGAGTAGGTGGGCCCTAATGACTTTTGCCATTCTAAAGGGACTAGGTTCAAAAAGTTTGAGAGCCTTATGTTTATTCAGATGCCCATTGACTTACAATGAGGTTACATCCTGATAAAATCATCATAAGTTGAAAATATTGCTAGTTGAAAATGCGTTTAACACACCCAACCAACAGAACGTCATAGCTCAGCCCAGCCCACCTTAAATGTGCTCAGAACACATTAGTTTACAGTTGGGCAGCATCATGTAACACAAAGCCTATTTTAAAATAAAGTGTTGAATATCTCGTGTAATTTATTGAATGCTCTACTGAAAGTGAGAAACAGAAGGGTTGTGCAGATACTGAAAGTACAGTTTCTACTGAATGCACATTGCTCTTGCACCATTATGAAGCCAAACATTCGTTAAGTCAAACCGTCTTCAGGGTCCATATTATCAATATGACTTATGACTGTTGTTGTTGGCCCTGGTCACCTGGACGGAGGAGTGTTTGTCAGGTTTCTCGATTGCACAGTTACTCTTTTCCCCCTTTGTACACGGTATGCTTCGGGAGGAAGTCTGTGGGCAGCCCACACTCGAGTGAGTAGTTATGTACCACCTGCGTTAGGGTGAAGGATCTATGTAAGTTATTTGGAATTCCAGATGGCAGATTTGTCTCTTCTCCCTCACTTATTGATTTACTCAGTTGCTTATTTATATCAGTATGAACTCATGGATATTTAATTTATACTTTGGGCTGTAATCCAATACTACTTTATTTTATTGCTCAAATTATTCCAGCTTTGGCCATTTGGATCTCTTTCAGTTGGCTCCTGTGAAAATGTATTTATTTCCCCATTTTACAGATGAGGAAACAAATCTTCAGAAAGAACATAAAAAGTTTCTAGAATCACCCAACTAGCAAGAGGGGAGGTGCTGTTTGATCCTACAATCTGTAAGATTCTAAAGCACGTGTTCATTTGTTTGTTCGTTTTTCCTGTGTACCGTGTTCTATCTGAATATAGTCAACCTTTGTAAATGAATAACTAGGGTGTATTTCACCTGATGGAGTTACTTAGGCAATAGCACTTTTTAGACTACCGATCTTCTATGTACATTATAGAGAAACTGCCTTAGTTATTTTTAAACTTTTTATTAAGTAAATATACGAAGGTACTTCAAAAAGCTTTTGTGGGAAAATAGCATTAAAAGATAATATGAATCTTTCCATGAACTTTTTAAAGTACATAGGGAAAAGTGCCCAGAACACATGTGTACAGCTTGCTGAATGTTCAGAGTGGATCCACTCATGTAACCAGCACCCAGATCAATAAACAGAATATTACCAGCTCACCAGAAATCTTCCTTGTGCCTCCTTCCAGCCATGCCCCCCTTGTAGGTTACCACTGTTCTGACTTCTAACATCCTAGACTGGTTTTGCCTGATTTTTACTTTAAATAAATGGAAGTATACATCAGTCCTCTTTGTGGCTGGCTTCTTTTGCTCCTGTGTTTTGATGTGGCTTGGTTAGTGAATTTTTTTTTAAAGGCTCCACCCATAAATTTTACAAGAAAGATTACAAGCAAAGTAACCCTTGTAAAAACCATGTTAAGCAACTACATTT
>NW_007727093.1:171814-173580 GCF_000696425.1 Galeopterus variegatus
TTTACAAGAAAGATTACAAGCAAAGTAACCCTTGTAAAAACCATGTTAAGCAACTACATTTTAAAAAAAAAAAAGAGCACTACTACATAAAATGTAAATTTACTTAAGATTAATATAACACAAAGAAGGGAAAACCACCCAGAGATTTACACAAATTGCTTCATTTTCCCAAGGTGGCTTAGTTCCTCCTCTCTATTATTATCTTTAGTTTTATCTACAAAGGGCAGCCTTACTAATGTCCCTGTGGGTCTTTTTCACAGGAAAGGTGCTTCCTTGACTGATAGGATGTCATTCTTGCTAACACGTGGCCAAAAACTCACTTGGCTGCTTCTAACATATAATGGTATAAGATGATACTTGCCAAATGTGACTAAAGTACTGCCCAGAAACCCAAGCGATCTGTGGCTTGCAGAAATTCTCTATTTTCTGCTTCATTAATAATCACTGCCATTGACCTAGTTTCTCACAACAGAGATGGCAAACCCTTGATGCACATGCCACCAAGCCCTCTCATGCCACCATAGACATTGTTTTATCAAAGCACTCTCTTTCTTAGAACCAACTCAGCCCAATACTCCTAACCAATCAGAGATGGCACAAGAGAGGAAAGCTACTTACCATCTCTACTCACAGCTGGAAAACTGTTATTTTCTAGCTGGATCCAGCCTTCTCATTTCTCAACCATTGTTACCACATCCCCCTCTGCTCATGAACCTACTCTGACTCCTACTTGCTGATAGGTAATGGACAAAGCCCTTGCCTGGATTTCAATAACCTTTATGGTNATGCACATGCCACCAAGCCCTCTCATGCCACCATAGACATTGTTTTATCAAAGCACTCTCTTTCTTAGAACCAACTCAGCCCAATACTCCTAACCAATCAGAGATGGCACAAGAGAGGAAAGCTACTTACCATCTCTACTCACAGCTGGAAAACTGTTATTTTCTAGCTGGATCCAGCCTTCTCATTTCTCAACCATTGTTACCACATCCCCCTCTGCTCATGAACCTACTCTGACTCCTACTTGCTGATAGGTAATGGACAAAGCCCTTGCCTGGATTTCAATAACCTTTATGGTTTGCCCACACCCAGCCAATCTTTCTTTATTTCCCAACCCCAGGGCCTCCCTTCTATTCCAGCTGGGCTGATATCTCTCCATCCTCTCCCACATGTCCAGCTTATTACATCCTATGTGTTTCTGTCTATCATCCAATAATCATTCATTTATTCATTAACCCATTCTTCCAACAGCTCTTTATTAAGAAACTACTATGTGCCATGCACTCTTCTAGATCATGGGGGTACAGCAGTACATAAAACCATTTAAGTCCCTGTCCCGTGGAGCTTACATTGTAGAGGGAGATGGGATATGTTCAGTAAACAGACACCTATAATGTCACACGGTAATGACTGCTAAGAAATAGCTTGATGACTCGAGGGTATGCCATGTTCCATATGCAGGTCAGGGTGGGCAGCTTGGAGGGGGCAGCAATTGAACAGCTATCCCAGAGAAGGGTGTACCCGACACAGGGCAGAGCAGGTGCCAAGGCTCTCCCAGAGAAGGATGTACCAGACACAGGGCAGAGCAGGTGTCAAGCCTCTCAGATGGAACATAATTTCCAGAGGAAGAGGAAGGGGACCATTTTAGCCAGAGCAGAATAAGTGAGCAAGAGAATAACAGGAGATAAATCAGAGCAGTAGTTCAAGGCCAGTTCTTGTGGGGCCCGTAAGTCAGTGGTTCTCAACTGGCATAATTTTGTCCC
>NW_007727093.1:174704-176205 GCF_000696425.1 Galeopterus variegatus
ATATCAAAGGCTACCACTTATTGAAAACATTATATTTGAGTCACTGTGCTGATCACCTTACCTAAGATATCTCGGTATTTTTCTTCATTGTTCCTAGCGCCATCTGACATTATGTTACACATTGGTCCATTAATTGTCAAACTTTTGCCTCCCTCAGTAGAATGCAAGCTCAATGAGGGCAAGAATTTTCTTTGTTAGCTTTTGAATCCCCAGCACCTAGGACAGTGCCAGGTATACACAGCACCCTGTATTTGTTAAATGAATAAATGGCTCCTAGGGTTGATCTGTTTATTCTCACTTCAGACAGGAGAACTGAGTCTCAGTGTCTGTTCCCTAAGCCACAGCCACAAGCAAATCTGTGTTTCATGGCCCATTCCAAAGAGAATAATCTCCAAGTTTGGTGACAATCCCCAAAAAGGAAAGTTCCCAGTGGGTAATATTGCAGGTGAGTTGTCCAAGTCGCTCTTGCTACATCTTACTAGTCTTTGACTTTCACATCTATTTATTCATTCATTAATTCATTTACCAAATGTGCCAGGCTCTGTGCTAGGCATTGGAGATACACTAGCAAGGAAGATGTGTCCCCCTTCTGTATCAATCAGCTCCGGCTGCCATCACAAAATACCACAGATGGGGTGGCTTAAACAACAGAAATCCATTCTCCCCCAGTTCTGGAGGCCAGAAGTCCAAGACCAGCGTGCCAACACAGTCGGGCTCTGGTGAGGGCTCTCTTCTTGGTCTGCAAATGGCCACCTTCTTGCTATGTCCTCACATGGCAGAGAGAGAGAGAGAGAAAGAAAGAGTGGGAGAGCATCTTCTTATAAGGGCACTAATCCCGTCACAAGGGTCCCACTCTCAAGACCTCATCTAAACTTAATTACCTCCCAAAGACCCCACCTCCTCATACCACCACATTGGGGGTTAGGGCTTCAACATATGAATGGGGGATGGGGAGCACAATTCAGTCCACAGCTCCATCCTCACAAACTTTACAGTCTCATATGGGATGTAGACACTGTGTGCGTGATATAAATAAGCAAATTATGTATCGTGCCATGTGCTATAAAGGAACTGAAATGAGTGCTATGATGAGTACTCGGGGTGGAAGGGGGCTTGCCTTGGGAAGGCTGATTGGGGGGCTTCTCTGAGGCAGTAATGTACAAACATCAAACACTTAACGCAAGAAAAAGAAGGAAAAATACCTCATTAATCACTTTTTATATTGAGGTGTACTATATTTGATGTACTGCATTAAATAAAATGTATTATCAAAATTAATTTCACCTGTTTCTTTTCTACTTTTAGAATGCAACACTGTTAGGAAAATTTAAATCATGGCTTGCATTAAATTTCTACTGGACAGAGCTCCCCTGTACCATTCCCTCCTGGCTACAGACACCGACGGGGAAGGAAGAATGACATCCAGAGAGTGGCAGTGGGGGTGGGGAGAGAAAACAGAAATGACTAAGTGACATTTTAAGAATAGTACACCCTGATAATG
>NW_007727093.1:177620-179039 GCF_000696425.1 Galeopterus variegatus
ACACTCCCAAGCGGCGCACTGTAGCAGTGCGCCACCGGGCCGGCCCCAAAGTCAAGTTTTCTGTATGCACAGCCTCAGAGTTGATTTAGAACATCCACAGAGGCCAGCCACCTAAGAGTCTCGCTCTTTAATTCACTCAGCTTCTCTCTGCCCCACACTGGGCTGGGTGCTGGAGGGAGAGTCCCTGACCTCAAGTGGGGATCTCAGAGGTCATGGCTAGCACTATGGACTTTTTCCAACCCTGCTAAACTTACTATTGGTGATACTGGTATTTCTTGAGTTGGATTTCAATCTCTGTTTCTTCTTTTTGTTTTTTACCTCAGGAGAATTTAAAAAATGGTGATAATTCAATGATGTCTCCTCTTCCCTGCAGACTCTGCACAAGGGGTGTGTTGATCTTAACCTGTTTGGAACGTGTACCTCTTTTGGATCTTCCCTGCCTTTAATGCTTCTCAATTAGGCTATTTTCCCTGCAGTTCAGGTCACTCTGAGAACTAACTCCCTGATGTGTGTGGGCTTTGTGGGCTATTTGGGCTTCCTCTGTTGAATTTAGAAAACACTTTCAGCTAATGAATTCTGACTAGATTTAGTTAATGAATTATGACTCTCAGATAATAAATTATGGTAGTGAGTTATGCAGCACTGATGCTGCACTGAGAGCCAGAAGTCTAACCTGGAACAAGCATTCCTTAGACGTGTAGTGGACACCTGCCACTTTTGCTGCTGTAGCAGTCAGCATCTCTGTAGTAAAGAAATGGCAAATGAGGTGACTTGAGGAAAATTTAATAAAGGGTGTGAAAGGGGGTCAAAGAACAGTGGATACCTCTAGGCAAGTATAAGTTGCGAGCCAGTTTCCAAGGCCTGAAGGGGCAAGATGGGGGGGAGGGGATTAATCACTGGAGTTCAGAAAGAGGGAACTGTGACTTCAGACTAGGGACACAGGCAACCCATGGTGACCCTGCAGGAGGGCACCATGGGGAATAAATATTCTGACTTCACACCCCTCCCTGTCTGCAACCTCCAGCCCATGCTCCCCGCTGGCTGAGGTCAGCCTCTAGGACAGAGAGCAGGCTGAGAAAGCGGCCGGAAGAGTGTGGGTGGATCTGCCTACAGCCAACACACCTGCCCAATGTCCACCCACCTTTCTCTGGCAATAGGATCCTGTTTTGGTTTGGGGGATGTTATGTGTCTCCCAAAAAGATATGTTGAGGTCCTAATCCCCAGTACCTCCGAATGTAACTTTATTTGGGAATGGAGTTGTTGCAGATGTAATTAGTTAAGATGGAGTACTGTGGGCCTTTAACCCAATATGAGTGGTGTCATTGTGAGAAAAGGGAAGTTTGGACATGGACACAGACGGAAGACAGCCATGTGAAGATGAAGGCTGAGACTGGGAAGAAGCAGCCAAGAGCCAAGGGT
>NW_007727093.1:180171-181904 GCF_000696425.1 Galeopterus variegatus
GCACAGGTATCTAGATCAGGTAAACCTAGCTTTAGCAGTGGGCATCCGAGCATCAGCATGCTTTAAAAGCTCCACAGGGGATTCCAATGTGCAGTGATGGTTGACACCCTCCAGGCTGGAGGAGCTGCTCCAAAAAGCCTTCTCTGTATGCATGGCAGCCCCACAGTGGGCTGAGAAGCTCCACCTTTGTGCATTACCAAAGAAACTCTCTTAGTTTTGTGTCTATTTATAATTCTATCTCTGCTGCTTTGGTGGTTGGCTGAATTCCATCTGTCAAAACAATCAACTGCTCAGAGTCTTGGGTGCTCGTGTTAGCTGCAGTTGCAGAACTTTTGCCCAAGACTCTATTGCTATGGCCACATCAGTCTCCTGATGAAGACCCAGGGCTGCTTCCTCTTTTCCATCCTTCAGGGGACAGGACACTTGCAATCTCCTTCGTGAACTTTCTTTCCAAACAACTCCCAAAACCCTCTGCCACTGAGTACTCCAAGCAAAAGAAGATACACTCACACCTGGCCGGTTCTTCAAGGTCTGGTTCAGTCTCTATTCCCTTTTATTATTTTGGGTCACCCATCATGTGACTTGCTTTGTACCTGGCACTTGTAGATACCTTGATCCATGTGAATGACATGGCCCCTGGTCTAGGGAGCTCACACTCAAGGACAAAGTATCCCAACCTCAGAGCTATTGATGCGTGAGGTCAGGTAATTCTGTGTGGTGGGGGCTGTTCTGTGCTTTGCAGGATATTTCGCAGCATCTTGGCCTCAACGACTAGATGTTAGTAGCATGTTTTTATGACCTCCAGTTGCAGCAACCAAAAATCACCTCCAGACATTGCCAGGTGTTCTCCTGTGGAGCCAAATTGCCCAAGTCAAGAACCACCGCTCAAGGGGGAAGAAGATATTNTTCTCCTGTGGAGCCAAATTGCCCAAGTCAAGAACCACCGCTCAAGGGGGAAGAAGATATTCAACAAACATTCAGGGAGAATGTTGATAAAGTTGATGAAAGCGGCATAAGCAGGAGAGATCTCATTGAACTTGGCAGGAACAGAGAGATAAGAGCTCAATATAAGACCACCTGTTCTGATAGGGGTATACCTATCAGAAAATAGCTGGTGCTACTACCATCATGACTCTTTCTCTGATTCCTTTATTGTCTATCGTGTTCTCCAGTTTCCTACAGTAGCACTCGCCAGTTGTGTGCTTTGCAGCCAGGCACGGTACTCAGCATTTGGCATGCTCTGTTTCATTTTATTATCATAGCTAACCAAGAACCGCAACTAGCACCACAAACAATTGCAGATTTGCTATACAAGTGAATTGCCTTTTTAACCAATAGCTTCACGTGTGAGTCTTGTAAACTAATCAGAATAAAAGCTGAGACACCCATGGCTTCTACTTTTTCTTTATTCCTTAGACAACAGCTTCCTACTTCATCAATTATCACAATCCTTTTTGCAGTGTCAATGCCTTCTTCTCCAAGTCCTTCCTTTCAGACCTCCAAATGCTCCCACTATTTCTCCCCACTCCCCGCAATTTTTTTCTTTTGACTTTACTGTTCCCTAGAGATAATTTCCCATCTGCTCCTTTCTTTTTTCCATTGGTGTTCTCAAAACTTCAGAGTTGCCTCCAGCATCCTCTCCTCACTGTCTTTGCTTTGGATTTTCCTTCTCTACCCTTGACAAAGACAATTCTCTCTCACCAGTACCCCGATGGCACCAAATCCAGAGCTTA
>NW_007727093.1:183250-185082 GCF_000696425.1 Galeopterus variegatus
TACCCTTGACAAAGACAATTCTCTCTCACCAGTACCCCGATGGCACCAAATCCAGAGCTTATCTTCTCATCCCCTTCAATCGCACCTCCACACCGGACGTTGTTTATAACCCTTTCTTGGAACCCTCCACCACCCAGGTCTACCTTCCGCCTCTTGTCCTGAAGATATGGACAGACTCCACTGCCCAGTCCCTTGTCCTAATTTCTGTCTACATGCTTCTCTCAGATGGCTTTGTAGCTTCCAAAGCTTTGTTTGTCCTACCAATTTGGAAGACTAACCTAATCGTGTCTCCAGTCTTGGGCTCTTTCTTGGATTTTAGCCTCACTTCTCCAATTTCATCAGGACATCTCTACCTGGAAACAATGCTGGCATCTCAAATTCACCAGGTCTCAGACATAGGCTGTACCCTCAAAGTCAGTTCCTTCCCGTTAGTCTCTTGGGATCTATCATTTCTCTTAGTGGTAAAAGTCACTCTCAGACCCTCAAAGTCACTCTCTACCTTCCTTTGCTTATGCATCCATTCTTGAGCCTGTTGTGCACCCTGCTTTACGCTGGAGATGTTGCCTCCTTTCCTGGAGCTCATAGTCCATCTGGCAAGCCAGACAGGCCATGGATTGCAAAGGGCATTGAGGGGTTATGACAGGAAAAGTTCAATGTGCAACAGGTCTTTCCTCTACCTCTGCCTAGATCCAGTGAGCCAGAAAGTTCTATGATTCTTCCATCAGAAAGTCTCTACAATCAGCTGCTTGCTCTCCCAATCCGTGACCTCTCTCCCAGCCTCCCTGGTGGTCTTACCTCCTCTCACGTCTGCCCACTCCTCAGAGCTCTCACATGCCACACTGCCTTGTAATGTCTTGGTTTCTTGTCTATCTCCCCTACTGCACTACATGCTTATTAAACATAATGAATGCATTCTATTTGCCACTGTATTCCCAGTACCTGGCACAGAAGTGTTTAATAAGTGTTGGTAAAATTATAAATGAATGGATTCTAATCCCCTTTCCGTATTATCAACCAGAGTTTCGTGGTTTTGGTTTTTTTTTAATCCTCCTGTGCAAGTGTTATCTTCTCTAGCTCTTCCCAAAACTTCACATCTCAACAGTATACCAGGTAGGTTCCAAAGTAATAATCTAAAGCCATCAGCACAGTCCTCACAATCTAATCACCTTTTAAAATAAAGACCCCACCTTCCAAATACCATAATTGGATTTCTCACTTTCTTAACACTGTTACAAAGGGGTCAAGTTTCCAATACATGAATTTTGGGGGAGACACATTTGACCCATAGCACTCTTGGATAAGGCCAGGGCTTAAAAGGGCGAGAATCAAAGGTAGATAGAGCACAAAACCAAGGTCTCAACGCCAGGGAAGCCCTATACACATCTACAGAAAGCATCTGTTGGTGAAAACTCAGATTAGACTGAGGCCTACAGAAACAAGTTAACTATAGAATGAGAGTTTGCCAGCCAGGGAGCATCCAGAATGCAAAAGAATAAGAATTAAGGCACCATTGACCAATGCCACGAGGTAGCATTAGTGGGTCGCAAAGATGTCAAAGCCACCAGACTCCTGTTTCCTTTAGTCTCCTTTGTCAAGGGGATTCCTGCACTGGAAAAGACAGGAAAGGTAAAAATCATTGCACTTCATGGATAGTCTACTATGTACCAGGCAGCAATGTATACTCATAAACTTGCTTAATCCTTAGAAGAGGTATCAACCATAATTCCCATTTTACATATGAGGAAAATTAACCTTGGAGAGGTGAAGTAGCTTGCTCAAGAGCCCAGAGCTAATGAGTGATCTAATGTCTTCATTTAGATATTATGTATGTT
>NW_007727093.1:186226-245371 GCF_000696425.1 Galeopterus variegatus
TTGCTCAAGAGCCCAGAGCTAATGAGTGATCTAATGTCTTCATTTAGATATTATGTATGTTAAGAGTGGAGCTTAAGATGGGGGTCAGAGGGAGGGAGCTCTGGGCAAACAGCCCAGCATCGATCCCATTGAAGTTCATGGTCAAACATCCCTGGGTCATTCTTACACAAGTGCGGTTTAGATGTAGCATTTTCTAACCAGAGAGTTGGTTTTCTGAGCCTAATGTGAGGGGGGAATCTCTTCTTCCCCACTTCCTATGTTTTCTGCAGCACAGAGGAATACCTATCAGCATGACACTCCCGGGGAGAAGTGTCTGTTGGGTGAGTTTGACAGAAAGAACTGGACATGAGCATTCCACCTGGCACAAAGTTTTTTTTCTTTCTCTTCAGCATAAAAACCAGAAGGACAACTCAGAGTAAATGATCATACCAAGATGGTACATGTTCACTCTGAGACAACATCTAAAAAGAATGTCAAAAAACTAGAAATGGGCCAGAGGAGACTGAATAGAATTGGTGAAAGTTCTGGAAATGAGGCCATAGGGGAAATGATAAATGGAATGGGAATATTTAGTTCAAAAAGATTTGGCTGTGATATGGTGCAGTGTTCACATGTTTCAAAGGTGATCATGCAGAAGAAAATGTACTTTAATTACATTACATGACTTCCAAGAGCGGAATTAAGCTCCAGGGAGGAAGATTTTGGCTCATTATATGGAAAATATTTACAACTACTAGCATTGTCTAAAAATGTAATGGTTTCCCTCAATAGGTAGTGGGATTATCCAAACAGATTGAAATGGGATGATNAAATGTAATGGTTTCCCTCAATAGGTAGTGGGATTATCCAAACAGATTGAAATGGGATGATTCTGAAAAGGGCATTCTGTTTTGGGGCGATGGTGGGTCTGAAATAAAGTTCATCTGTGACTTTTATAAACCCCAAAGTGGCAGACTGAGATGTTCTTGCCTCCTCGCCACTATTATCCCCTCTATCACAACTGGCCTGTAAAGAGGAGGGCAGGCCAGGGGAGACCTCTGTGTGTAGCCGGACCCTGTCTGAGGAACAGGACGCAGTGGAAGCCCAACCCCGCACCGTGCTCATGAATGAGAGAAGCCACAGAAGGCTCAGAGCTGCACAAGCTTCACGAAGGAAAAGTTTGACCCAAGAGGGATTTCTTTCTTCCTCAGTCCTTCCTCAGTGCAGGAGTCTGTAGAAAGGCTGAGTTAGAAGCCAGAGGCCCTGACAGCAAAGTAACCCCTGGAAGCGATGCCAAGAGACACAAGTGTACGAGCAAGAGGAATGTTTATTCTCCACCTGCTCCTGTCTGAAGAATTTAAAGGAACCATAGCAGAGGTTGCAAACTGACATTTAGCAATGAGGATGTGATGTGTTTGACCTGCAGGTTTATTTAAAATATAGGAAAGAAATTACTGCCAAATTTTTTAAAATAGAAGATTTCACACACAAAAATCCACATTTTCTGCTTGCCATGAGAAATCACAAAACCTGGCAGGGGGCAGTAATTGGCTGGAGGGGAGAAGTGGCTGCCTTCTGTAGTCAAGGGTGCACCCTCCTGTTTGTGTGGGACTCACCTCCCGCCACCAGCTTCTCGACACTGAGGCCCAGTATCAATGTGTTAATTGTCACTTTCTGTTGTCATCGACCTCTCTGTTCCTGTGTTACTATGGAAATGAGGAGAATTAAATTAGCCAGGGCGTTGGGTGTGTTTCTCGCACCCCTCCAGGCTCACCATTTTTAATACACACCTCCCCTCTGACTGTCACAATCCAGTTTGGTTCCTTTGATGCATGGCCTACAGCTTCAAGCTCCAGTGTCTCCTTCCAGAATGGAGCTGAGGAGAAGGCAGGGGAGACTGCAGAGTTATCATGGGAGCAGAGAAAAAGAGAGAGGCCAGAGGCAGAAGGGAGCTGCCAGGTGCCATCTGAAATGGACTCTCTATGGCTGGGCAAGGAAAAGTCAAGGCAAGAACTCATTTGTACCAGGCACCCTCCTGAAAACCCCGGGTTTACCTCCCTGGGAACTTGTGACCTGTCTTAATATGTTTTAGTACAGTGCCTGGATATTATACAACTTTCCAAACAGCTAATAGGTATCCAGAACTTTATTGAGAATTTAGCAGGGCTGGAGGGGGATTGAGGAAGTATGTGATGTGACCTCTATTTTCAAGGACCTTTGCACACCAGAGTGAGGACTTCACAGGGGATGGACGACTATGAAAGGATTTTTTTAGACAGGGAAGTATGGATCAGTCAGCTTTATATTTTAGCAGTTTTTCTACAGGGTGAGGATGGAGAATGATTTGCTTGACCTGCAGGTTTATTTAAAATATAGGAAAGAAATTACTGCCCATTTTTTTTAAGTGGAAGATTTCACACACAAAAATCCACATTTTCTGCTTGCCATGAGAAATCGCAAAACCTGGCAGGGGGCAGTAATTGGCTGGAGGGGAGAAGTGGCTGCCTTCTGTAGTCAAGGGTGCACCCTCCTGTTTGTGTGGGACTCACCTCCCGCCACCAGCTTCTCGACACTGAGGCCCAGTATCAATGTGTTAATTGTCACTTTCTGTTGTCATCGACCTCTCTGTTCCTGTGTTACTATGGATATGAGGAGAATTAAATTGGCCAGGGGGTTGGGTGTGTTTCTCGCACCCCTCCAGGCTCACCATTTTTAATACACACCTCCCCTCTGACTGTCGCAATCCAGTTTGGTTCCTTTGATGCCTGGCCTACAGCTTCAAGCTCCAGTGTCTCCTTCCAGAATGGAGCTGAGGAGAAGGCAGGGGAGACTGCAGAGTTATCATGGGAGCAGAGAAAAAGAGAGAGGCCAGAGGCAGAAGGGAGCTGCCAGGTGCCATCTGAAATGGACTCTCTATGGCTGGGCAAGGAAAAGTCAAGGCAAGAACTCATTTGTACCAGGCACCCTCCTGAAAACCCCGGGTTTACCTCCCTGGGAACTTGTGACCTGTCTTAATATGTTTTAGTACAGTGCCTGGATATTATACAACTTTCCAAACAGCTAATAGGTATCCAGAACTTTATTGAGAATTTAGCAGGGCTGGAGGGGGATTGAGGAAGTATGTGATGTGACCTCTATTTTCAAGGACCTTTGCACACCAGAGTGAGGACTTCACAGGGGATGGACGACTATGAAAGGATTTTTTTAGACAGGGAAGTATGGATCAGTCAGCTTTATATTTTAGCAGTTTTTCTACAGGGTGAGGATGGAGAAATGAGAGGCAGGAAGAATGCCCAAGACACTATTACAATAGCCCAAATGAGAAACCATGAAGCCTGGAACACAGGGAGTGGCAGGGGGTTTAAAAGGAGGAGAGAGATCAAAGAGGTAATGAAAGGTCATTGAGCTATGACTCAACAACTGGACGGATGAGGCAATGGAAGAGAAACAGGAGTCCAGGAGGACTCTCGAGTTTCTGATTTAGGCCAATCGATAGGAGGATTCAGAAATGACTGTGAACCCTCTGACTTGGGCAGATGGGTGGACAGTGATGACACCATCAACTGAGCAGAGAGTATAGGATTTAGGGGTAAGTTAGTGAGTGAAGGCTGGGACATCCTGACTCTGGGACAGTCAGGTGGAGATATCAGGAAGCAGCAGGTATGTGTCCAGAGTGTAGGAGACAAGGCTGGGAAAGTGCTATGAGTGACATGTGTCCCCCAAAAGTTCATGTATTGGAAGTTAGTGAGTGCAGGCTGGGACATCCTGACTCTGGGACAGTCAGGTGGAGATATCAGGAAGCAGCAGGTATGTGTCCAGAGGGTAGGAGACAAGGCTGGGAAAGTGCTATGAGTGACATGTGTCCCCCAAAAGTTCATGTATTGGAAACTTGACTGCCATTGTAACAGTGTTAAGGGTGGGAAATCCTATTATGGTATTTCAAAGGCGAGACCTGTAAGGGGTGACTACATTGTGAGGACTGTGCCCTTGTGAAGGGACCGATCCATTCATTCATGGAGTCATGGGAGTGATTCTGGTGAAGGAGAGCAAGTGAGAAGGTTAGCTCTCTTGCTCCTGCCATTCTCACCATGTGACACCCTGTGTTGCTCTCTGAGACCTGTAAGGGGTGACTAGATTGTGAGGACTGTGCCCTTGTGAAGGGACCGATCCATTCATTCATGGAGTCATGGGAGTGATTCTGGTGAAGGAGAGCGAGTGAGAAGGTTAGCTCTCTTGCTCCTGCCATTCTCACCATGTGACACCCTGTGTTGCTCTCCAGATGCGTTCCCTGGACTTTGGACTTCTCCGTCTCCAAAACTGTAAGAAATAAGTTTCATTCCTTTATAAATTACCCTGTTTCAGGTTTTCTCTTATAAGCAACAGAAACAGACTAATAGAGCAAGACAGAGAGATGCGAGCATCACCAGAATACGGGTGACAGCAGAAGCCATCAATGCCAATGAGGGAGCAGGAAGTGTCAATAGAGCCTGCAGGCGGGTGCGGAGAATTGGTAGGTCATGGGGAATGCTGGCATTTAGGAGAGTAGGCAGAGGAAGGTGGATCTATGAAGAAAGTATCAAAAGGGAGGAAAAGAACCTTCAGCGGTGGCTGACATGGAGAATGGGAGCTGGAGAAAGAAGGCGAGCATCACCAGAATACGGGTGACAGCAGAAGCCATCAATTCCAATGAGGGAGCAGGAAGTGTCAATAGAGCCTGCAGGCGGGTACGGAGAATTGGGGAGTCATGGGGAATGCTGGCATTTAGGAGAGTAGGCAGAGGAAGGTGGATCTATGAAGAAAGTATCAAAAAGGGAGGAAAAGAACCTTCAGCGGTGGCTGACATGGAGAATGGGAGCTGGAGAAAGAAGAGGCATGGGCAGAATCGGGGGAAGGCTGAGAACCAGAGAATTTAAGAAAAGGAAAAGGATCAGGAGAGAAGATGATACATTTGTTTTAGTCTATGCTGAGTGTAAAGTTTCAGGCTAAAATCCTGGAAACACGAGTCAGGAGGTCCTAAGAAGGTCAGGTGCACAGAACCACAGATTTGCCAGTCCTTGCACCAGGGAAACAGCTGATACCACAGAAGCAGGTAGACTTTGCTTCCTGGTGGAAAATGTAGCAAAATAAGAGAGCCGAGGACAAAGTCATAGAGATTACCTTGGGGGAAGAGCAGGAGGAAGAACCTGTTAGAGTCAAGGGACAGAGGAGTGGGGAGAAGCCCCGAAATGCAGTGTCTGGGAAGGCAAAGGCCATGTCCAGAAGGGAAACGTGGTTGGCAGGGCAGGAATGGAAGGCAAGCCCTGGTTATTAGGAGGGCGTTTCAGCAGCCGGGTGGGGAACAGAGGGTGTTCAGTTTGTGCCACATCCTGGGTAAGGAGGAGCACGCTTAGAACCAAGTCAACAAAGCCTTGTCCAGAGCAAGCCAGCAATTGAGTTGCTGCAGGACAACGGGGCCTCCCACAGCTCAGCCATGTCGCTGTGCCCTTTGTACACAGATGACTCCAGCAAAAATAACCGGCAAAGACCAGTACCTAAGAGAGTGGGGCAGATTGGGATGATCTTATTGTGTACAACAATGGCTACAAAAAGGGGAGGACATCTCACAAGCGTGGTTTGTTCCCTCTTGGCTGGTTCACTCGTTAACATTGTATTAGGTCCAACCTGCTCAGAGACTGAGAAGGGGGACATGGTCGTATGAGACCCGGTCCCTGCGCTTTCACCCCATGAGAATATCCCTCGATCAAAACACCGCATCTACAATGCCTAATAAAATCACATGCGAACTTTTACAAAATCAACTGGGTTAACAATACCTTTTCATGCTTCCCTGTAGACAATTAAGGTACAGCTTAAACTGCATGATAAAAAAGAATATGTGCTCATATAAAAAAAAATCTGATAAACTGGATACTAGGTTTACTGAGGACTGTACCGACTCCTTAACATATGCCTCAGTTAACTCATTGTTTGCAGCATCAGCCATCACTGGTGCTCAAGCCTCTCCAGCCTCTACCTCCAAACCTAACCAAGTTCTAGTTCTCTATTTCCAACTACCAGTGACATCCCGCTTGAAACACCCTTCACTGCTCTCAAATTCAATTCTGAAAGCAAACTTTCCAAATGGCACCTCTCTCAAATCATCACCCTCCTTAAACATCCCTATCCCCGTATCACCTGCATCCAATCAATTGCCAAGTTCTTGGACACATAACAGATTTTCAACATCTACCTTCTGATTTGAGTGGACACATTTTATAACCTGGAACTTTTGTGGGTTCATACTAACTATGGCTGTAACACTGCTAATGACAGTGGTTAAGAAAATGGCTTTTGGTGGCAGATGACTCTGATCTAGGTTTAGTTCGATCTCTGCTACTTAGCAGCTCAGTGATTTTGGACACATAGTTCCAAAATGTTTTGTTCACAAAAACAACGTAGGGCATTAGGGACGTGAGAATCAAATATGAAATTCATGTAAAGCTCTGAGCACAGAGATGTTATTTCCCTCAGTCTCTTAGTCTACTGTCAGTGTTTGTCCAGTTAAATAATCTAATGTTAAATCCAAAGGAGCCCAAATCCCAAGATGATGCCAAGGGCATTCAGCTGTGGAACCTTTACTGGACTATTTAATAACTCACCATCCGCCTTGGACCCTTTATTTGGAACATAAAATAAAAACCTTCACTTAAAACAGATCTTACTTCCCCTCCCAGATCCATTCTCTATGGTATACAGTTGTGAATATTTCAATTAAAAATTATCTCATGCAACAACTTTTATTGAGTGCTAGTTGTACACATGGTAGCTACTTAACCCAGTAGCCTGGAATACCTTCCGCTTTTCCTCTGCAAAGCGGCTTTTTGATTCTTAATAAGGCCCCTCCTTTGGCAAGCTTCCTCAGCACCACACACAGGATCCATGCCCACACAGGCTCCAGGGCATTTTGGGAATTCTCCTGTACTTACCTCCTGTGCCTGATCTCACAGCCACGGTTAGGTGTGGCTGTGTCTATCCCTTGGACTGTGAAGGCCCCAGGTGTGTCCTGCACACAGTAGCTGCTGACCCAGTAGGAAAAAAAAGGTTCTTTTTTGAACCCTGTTTTTGTAATTGTCCTTCACCTGGGTCTATAATTAAATAGAAACTAAAATGGACTTAATCCGTTTAATCTTATCTCTCTTTAAGTGTTTTTATTATACAAGTAATATAATGACATTAGAGAAATCTGAAACCCAGAGGGGTAAACACCCAAATATACTAATCCAACCATGTGCAAACTATTTCCTTCTATTTACAAAGTATTTTCAGTACTCTAATACAACCATTTACAAGTTCCTTCCACCCAGCCCAGAGGTCTATGTATCTAATCATGTTGAGGCTGTTCAAACACTGGGAACTCCTGTGTTTGATGTTCTTTAGCCCAGGCGGTTTTCCTTCTCATTTCTGGTAGCTACACATTGTTACACCCAGAGGATATATTGTAAATTATCACCCAGAGGACATATTGTAAATTATATTTTGTAATTATCAAAATTATTTTGGTTGCTTTTGATATTTCACTATTTTAAATAATAAGATTGTGCTGAATATGCCATTTTGTTTTGCTGCTACTCTTTTGCCATATTTTAGATGATATCTTTTAGAGAAATTTCCAAGACTTGAATTATCAAATAAAGGAATATTTCTGAGTTTGCCACACTTACTCTGCCCCACCCCCACCAAAATGCGTGCCAATTTGTCACATCAGCCAACTTGAAAAAAAGGATGTTACAAATTTAGGGTGGCTTCTCATTTTTTGATGAGTTCTGGTCTAGCTAAAGAAATTCATTTTAAATTTCTCCATTTAGTACAAAGGTCTTGAAATCTTCTCTAGACTATTGAGCCTATGGCATTCCTTGTGAAAATGGCAAAGAACCTGAAAATAACATTTCAGTCACCCTTAAAAGTATGTAGTTCTCTTCTTAGATTCTAAACTTCCTAATTGCTGAGCATTTCATTTAGGGATTAGTCCCTGGGCTTAAGTTGCCCAACTGATTCAGTCATCCTGTTGGACACTAAATACAGTCAGGACGTTTCGATGGCTGATGTGAGCAAACGGTGCTGGGTGTGTATTTTGCAAGCATTAACGCATGCCTAAATCTTTAAAAGCAGAGAGGATAAAGAGTGTTGGCAAAATAAACAAGCAAGATTGAACTGTTGTTTTCTCAGCTACTCTGAGGTTTTCCCAAGAGTATCCTAAGGTTTAGTCCTCTCACTTATTAGCCTTAGAAGTGCTGCTCTCTGAATTTGATTTCCCAGGACTATTTTGACCTCCAGGAGATCACGTCCCATTAGTGTCAACCAAGGCATTGCTATTATTTTTTAATATGCTTAATTATTCTGTCTTCTTTTATGCAAATGGAAAAGCACAAAGATAAATTTGACCTGGAATTATTCTGAAGTCCATGGGTGCATGCTGCTGTACACAGAACAGAACAATTGGAATGTATTACAGCTTTAACCCAGCCCATAGGCCACTTGAGAATTCTAGTGAAAAAGTGGAAAATCCACCAAGTCTCCTCGATGCATGATTCCAGGTGATACTAGACATTCATGTAAATATCCTGTTCATTGACTGAATTTTCTACCTATAACCTTTTTTGTTGTTTGTTTTTTAATTTAAAGAAGCTTGCTTTCTGCAGCACTTCGAAACTCCAAGTGCCAACTTGTATTTTTTTTCAAGAAAGAATTCTGTTAATGGGTTAAAGAAATAAGCAAAATAGAAAAAGTCACTTTAGAGTCTGTTTCTCAGTGAATTATCAAAATGCTTGATTTTCTTCCAATCACGCCCCACACTTTCCTTCACCCCAGCAGGTTGCATTCAGGGGGTGATAAGCGCCCGGTAAATGGCAAATGATTCTGCAGTTGATGTCCTTATCTCTGCAGGACTTTCTGGTTTAGAATAATGCTGAATAATCCTAACTAAAGACCTATCCAAACTCCAACTTCATAACCAAACAAACCAGTTTTACAATGCAGAAGAATTTAATTTGGACTCACACTTGAAGTGAGAAAAGAACACAAAAGAAGGGAAAAGCTGGCAGCTCAATTAATGAGCAACTAGATTTTGGACACAATGCTAGCTTGACTCAATTAAGGAACATTCGTGATCTAATGACAGGCTTGAAGACAAAAGGTTCGGACAGGACGCAAGGTTCTCGGCAGCAGCCAGTCCTACTGCAGAGTCTCCAGTGCAGGTGAATCCCTTTGCTGTTTCAAGAACACAGCAAGATCCAGGAGCCTATATAAGGCTCCTTATAAGGCCCCCTATAAGAAGTCTTTATAAGCCTTCTTGCACATCTAAGGAAGACAAGCCCAGGTCTAGAAGCTGGCCAAATATTCATCTCAAACAAAATTCCATTTAAGCCTAAAGAAACCTGGGTACAACGAAACACATGAAATACCAATTTTGCTTATTAATATCTACTTCTGGGAAATTAACAAGATCATTGCTTAGGTGCATTTCACCTTCACCTTTCCTCTTCCCACCAGCCCCTTCAAGTGCACCTCCTGAAGAAGTAAGCCAAAACAGAGGAGTAGAACACACTGGGTATGTGCTTTCACTTACTCCATGCCAAGTATTTTATTTTTAAGCCCAATTTGGAAAAGTCCCCCTAAGGCAAAGCTAGTGTCAGATCCTGCCCTCAGTGAGAATCACAGTGCCGTCTGCTTACCTGTCACCAGGACTGCCTTCCCATCAACAGGTAACAACGCTTGGCCAGAGAAGTAAGTATGCACAAGGAAACAGGACAAGGAGAGGAAGAGCAAGCCCCAGAAGAGGGACCAGCTAAGCAGGCAAGCCACTCCCCAGAGGCCAGCGAGGCAGACCGCCAGACTCCCCACCTGCCCTGGGCTCTTCTTGTATTTGCAAAGAACTGTCCCCCCCAGCACCGCAGTGACAGCTAGGCAGAGCCACACCATCTCAGAGAAGAAAGTGCTCATTTTCAGCAAGACACTGAACCTTCACGTGCTCAGGGCTGGTGAGTTCAGTGGGCAAAGGCTAGCTGGAGGCCTTTTATATGAACGGAGAGGCAAGAAGGCGGGGGAGAAAGCCCCGGCACCCTTCGAATGAGCGTGAAGCATGCATAATCACACAGGCTCAAACTCCCATGGAATTTAAACTGGTGTGCACTTTAATATAAATACCAGGGCACTCCCGTTTGATCACTCCCCACTCCCTCCATCTGCACACACACTCACCCACAAACACACGCTTTTTTTTTTAAGTGACAGTTACACCTCTGAAGAGATGACTAGTTGGATAATAATTGACAGAATTCAAACTGAACGGAGAACAGTAAAACCTCTAGCTTGCAGGAAAATACTCTTTTCTCCTTTAGAAGCCTGAGGCATGTCTGTCTGTTGAGTCCTTTTTCTGACTCAGGAGTGTGTGTGTGTGTGTAAATCCAGGCAATCACTGATGTTTGGAGGACAGACTCTGGAAGGAAAGGTGTGACTGATGTGGTTCGTGTCTGCAAGATGCCTGCATCTCCCTGCTCAGGCGGGCTGAAGTGTTGGATGGAGCAGACGTATGGAGTCGCAGGAAGAGACCTTGGAGGATGAAAAGTGCTTTGGTCTTGCCAGGGGGAGAGGTGCCAGGCAGAGATAATAACATCAGCAATATAACCAATAGCACCCAATATCTGCTTGTACTAATTTGTAGCAGGGGCTGTGTTCAGCTACTTATTCATTTATTCTCTTTATTGAGAACTGTGCCAGGCTCTGTTCTAGGCACTAGGACACAGCAGCCAGTATGTTCATTCTCTGTGAACACAACAGCCTTATGAAATAGATTTTATTATTGCAGTAATTGTACAGGTGAGGAAACGGGACCAGAGAGGTTGAAAGACATGCCCAAGATCACACCACCAAGGAGTTGAGCAGCCTTATCTCAGAGCTGTATGCCCTGAACCCCGTCTGCTGCCTACATTAGGCAAAATAACAAACAATTGTCATGTTGTGTGCTAGCTATTTCCTGCTTTCACCTCACTGGAGCCCTTTGAAATGAGTGGATATTATTATGCCCAGTTTAAAGAGAGGAAAACTGAGGATGGGCGAGGATAAGTTACTTATCCAAGAGTGGCGGATCAGACCCACATCTATGACTTACCAGCTGAAAAGCCAGCCCTTTGCAGCTGAGCCCTGTGTGTGCCAGGCACCTGGCTGGGAGAGATGCAGAATTCTGATAAAGGCTGGGCGTTGGCATGCTGGAGAGACAAGAAAAGTTCTCACTGTGAGGTCAGAAGACCTGTATTCAAATCCAATCTTAGCTCCATCGCAGACTAACTCACTAGGCTTGGGCAGGTAACTTCATCTCCCTAGACCTCCGCCTCTCAAGCTGTATAATAATCATAGTAGTACTAAGGTAAAGCACTTAGCACACCCTACTGGGAACTCCAGAAGGAGCCTCATAAATGCTGGTGATTCTTGTCTTTAAACAGGAGAGGAATAAAGAACAAGAGGAGGTTGTATAAAATACAGTGTCCAGTAGAATATAGACTTGTCCCAAAATATGTGCTGAAGTTAGCTGAGGGTGAGGGAGGGGAGGCACATGCATTGTGGATAATGCAGAGGAGGCAGGAATTGTGCAGGAGGGTGCCAGCAGCATATCAGATAAGAAGATAGACGGAGCTCTGGACAGGGTCGGGGACACTGGCTTCTGGCTTCTGGTGAGCCACGGCGAGTCACTGCATTGGCCAGTCAGCTGTAAAGGGAGGCCAGGCAGAGCCCACCTGGGCTCAGGACTATCACCAGACCCAAGAAAGACAGGGTGGGAAGCAATGCTTGTGAACCTACTGTGCCCGGGGACTGTGAGTGGGATGACAAAGTGGTTAAGGGTCTTACGTGGGGTGATGGCAAGTCTTGTCTGCCTCTCAGCCACATGGACACCTGAGGCAGGGAGAGAGGCTGCTGGCCCCAGGCCAGGAAGCTCAAGAATGAGGATCTGGATTTTCTATGGCTGCACGCCACTTCCTCCACAGACCCCATCCCTCCTGTCAGCTGTACATACAGCCAGCCAAGGCACAGGGCACCTTTCACCAGCTGGGAGTCAGTTGAGTCAGCGCCAGTCAAGGATACCTGGCTTCCCAGGTGGGGATACAGTACTAGTTACAGCTCTTTGCTGGAGGCCTTTGGCACTTTGTCAGTGGCTTCCCCATCTGGGCTGGCCCAAACATACCTGTGTGGGTTTCCTGACTCCTGGAGGCAGCCCACGTGACTTCCCAGCTGGAAGCCCTGTCCTAGACCTGCTCAGTCCCGGGGGGGTCTCAAGGTGAGGGCAAAATCTGCCCTCAGCAATGTGCAAATCTAGGTAAGGATGCTTCCTGACCCCGATGGAGAAGGGCTGCATGATATTAAGAACATGAGCTTTAAAGTCTTGTGAAATTTAAACTGAGTTGGAATCCCGGCTCTGCTGCTTACTAGCTGGGGGGCATCGGCAAGTTACTCGTCCTGCCTGAGTTTCAGTTTCTTCCTCTGTAAAATGGGGGTGGGGCCCTGTGCTCCAGGGTTGTTTAGATTACTGAATGACGTAATCCTTGCCTTGTGCCACTTTTCTCGTAGTTAGCAACACTCACTGCCTCCTCGTCCTTTTCCTGTGGGCAGGAGGAGAGATCCTCGCTAGCCCCCTCCTCCCCTTCCATTTCTCCACTGGGCGCATCATGCAGCTCTTCCCCTGGTCATCCTTCAGACGTCCACTTAAATGTCACCTCCTCACCACCCAATCTCAATATCTTCCACCACCCCCTTTCCCATTCTCTTCATCGCACTTCGCTCAGTTCACAAGTAAATATTTAATTTGTTCCTTCTAAGAAATGTTTCTGTCTTCTCTACTAGACCATGAACTTCATGGGGGCAAAGATCGTATCTGCTTGTTGTTTCTCTTTTACCATTCACCAAATGCCTAGCCTAGCGTCTGGTACATGCAGGTACTTAATTAATATTTGTTAAATGAATACAAGAAGGAGCAAGTCTCTGAGTGCTTTCTAGGCGACTGGTTTTGCACCAGCCATAGGAGAATTCAACAGTGAATAATATGGACCTGGTTCCTGACCTTGCAGAGCTTTCGGGGCCGCTGGGGGGGCGGGGACTGCCACAGGAGCAGTGACCAGTTAGGGGTGTTGGGGGCTGGAAAGGAAGGCTTTTTACCAATCGGGGAACACAGGGAATTGCAGGATTTTCAGGTGAGATCTAACCCAACCCCTTCTAGCTGTGAATGTCCTCACTCCTTTGAGGACTCCAGGGTCCTCATCCAGCTGAGTGTGGCTCTGCCTCTGAATGAGGACTTCCTCATTTTGTCCTAAAGTTATATCCCCGCTTGTCCCCACCATTTTGTCCTAAAGTTATCCTCACTTGGCCAGTGTCCCATTTTTGGCAAGCTTGCTCTCAGCTCTCTGTGGGGACAGAGCCAACTGGATCAACTCATTCTTGCTAATGATGCCAGCAGGTCCATGTACTATTTCCTTCTGCCAGCCAGCAAAAAAAAAAAAAAAAATCTGAGAATCCTCAAATGTATACTTTCTTAAAATCAATGGCTCTTGAGATTAGAAAGGAATTTGAAGAAGTAACTTCCCATGTAAAGTGGGAATTCTCTCTGTAACATCCCCACCAAGTGGTCACCCTGTCTACTGCCACACGCCTCTGAGAACAGACACTTCACTGCCTCTGAAGGCTGACGTCCCAGTCCAGGATGGCTCAGGTATAAGAAAGTCCTCCAGGCTGAGCTTATCTTGGCATTTGTCTTCCATTCCCACTTGGAGTCACATAGAGGACACCCAGCTCTATTTCTTTCAGATATTTGAAAGGTATTTGCCCCTTATATACAGTAGAATATGTTTTGTCTGGTGTTAAGTGCCTTAAACAACCACATCTTTAACAGCTCAAACATTTTAAAAATCATGTTGTCGAAATGACTGAAGAATATTTTATGATGTTGAATTCTCTACTATCTTCACAATTTTTCTGTAACTGCAAAACTATTCTAAAATATATAATATCTTAATATATATTTATAAAGAGGTTGTGTTGTTCATGCAGACGTGCAACCGCCACATTGGCCTGAACAGAGGAGTGAACCGGGACGGTGCTGTGAGAAACCAGGAATGCCAGGGCGCTGACCACTCTCCACTGCTGCTCGCTGAGACCCCTTGGCCGCGCCTGCCCCAGCTTGACCCTTTCTCCTGGAGCTCTATGCTCTGCTTGTTTCCAAACTTTTTAAGTCATGGCCTCTTTCGTGCAAATGCAATCATTAAGTGGAATAGCAACTGGGGAAACAAAGGAAAGCTTAGATGTTCCAGTGGAAGCCGGGGTGAGGTGTGGGCTTTTCCCTCTGCCCTGAGGCAGCCCCAAGGCTCCTGGACACATAAGCAGATGGTCACTGATTTAGTCTAAACTTGCAGTTTGCAGTGAGGAACCTGAGGAACAGACAGGGGACAATAATTGATAGAATCATAGGGACAGTAAGAATCAGAACTGGGCATATAACCAGGGCTTGTGCCATGTGTGTCTGTCTGTCTGGGGGTGTGTCTGTGTGTATACATGTATGTGTGTGCATGTGCACAGGTGTGTTGGGGGGGTGTATATGTATGTGTGTGCGCCTGTGATTGTATCTGTGGGTTGAGTGGTTGGGTGTGGGGAATGAGAGTATGGCTCTGCGTGTATGCATGTGTATGTGCTTGAGTATATGTATGTCTATAAATACACAGGTGTGTGAGTCTATG
Organism: Galeopterus variegatus; assembly: GCF_000696425.1. Taxonomy (NCBI): domain Eukaryota; kingdom Metazoa; phylum Chordata; class Mammalia; order Dermoptera; family Cynocephalidae; genus Galeopterus; species Galeopterus variegatus. The sequence goes on from NW_007727093.1 coordinate 200,959, forward strand.
TTTATGTGTGGGGTATGTGAGGGATGTCTCTGTGTGTGTGTGCGTGCATGCGTATATATGTGTGGGTATGTGTGTGTGCACACGTGCATAGGTGTGTGGGTGTGAATATGTGCAGGTATATATGTACATGTGTGTCTTTGGGTAGATGTATGTGTACTTGTGTATATATATGTAGAGGTGTGTGTTTGTCTTTGTATCTGTATTTAAGTGTGTGTATGTGTTATGTGTGTTTGTGCACACGAATGCACTGCCAATGAGCCAACCAGTCAGCTTACCTCCGACAAGGAGGCCTTCCACAGCTGCTGGACCACAGGAGGGCTGTTGAAGGCTGACGTGGGCTCCAGCCTTGCTCCATTACAGCTCTCAAGCCCAGCTGTCAGTACCTCCGTGGGCTGTGCGGGCTGTTACTGGGGATATTACCACTCTCTCAGGTGTTCTCAGGAGGATGGTGAGATGGAGTTGCAGCTCAAGTGTTTAGAACAATGTCTAGTGCAGAGTTCTCGTCTAATGTTTAACCTCAGGAACCTCATCCTTTCTGATGAGTCAGAATACCAGCCTGATTTGCATTTTATTTTCCTTTCCTATAGCCTTTCTGTCTGTGGACAACCTATACAAGCTAACTTTGCCTTTAGAAAGCACTTATGACCATAAATCCAAGAATAAAAACATGGGGTATGGTGGGACAATCCACTGAAATTAAACAGTAACAGATTCACCTCATAACTGGCTTTTAGTCCACTTCCAGGTTCAAGAGTTATTTACAAAGAAGTATTCATTCTAGGCCAATAATGGGAGATCCAGACCCCATGCATCTCCTTCCAAGTTGGCCAGCCAAGCTAGAGCAGCCATTCGTCAAGGCAGGGATGACAGCAGGATCTCTAGAAGCGGTTCTTAAACGTGGTCTGGAGAGAGTGTCCCCTTTTCACTAGGCCATGGTGAGATGATGATCATCAGCAAGGAAAATTGTACTGAGTGTCCATAAGATTGAATTCACTTCATTTAAAGGACTGTCTTCAGAGATTATAGCCTTCCTCCTCTTTTTGGCATTAAAATACCTTTTAGTCTATGAAATTGTGATAGGAGATCACAGTTTAATGGTTTTTGCTGCTTGGATGCCCTTATTTTGCAAAATTAAAAGTTGGAAAGCGTACGTGACTCCAAATTTTGGTTTGAAATTTTACTAGTTTTCAAAATTCAAAGATATAGGAGCCCCAGCAACATACAACATCGTGGGTTTGAGTTAGACCAACCTGGGTTAGAATTCCAACTCTGCTACTTAAGTGACTGTGTCACCTGCCCTCCCTGCTCTGAGCCACAGCTTGCTCACCAATAACAGAGATGATAACGTGTACCTTGTATTGGTTGAAAGGATAATCTATGTAAAACATGATCTGCTATATCACAGTTTTCATGGAAGTCATTATCACAAGAGGCTTTTGGGTCCCAACAAAAACTCCTGCAATGGAATTCTTTCCACTTTCTTTCCCTCCTTCTTGGGTTTTACAAATTGAGAAACAGGAACTGAAAGCAACTAATGCACAACTTCGGCATTGTGTCTCCCCCATAGTCACGGCTCCAGGCCGAAGTTCACAGAAAGAAACATACTTGCCTCTGTATCTCCAGGAGGGAGATCAAATCTAGGATGAGTCTATTAGAAAGAAGACATTTCAAAATTTGAGAGCACAGCTGAATACCGAAAGTAAATTACACTATAAGCCAGATGTTCCAGGAACTTCTTTTCCTTTTTTTTTTTTTTTTTTTTTGCCTGAAGGAAAAGTTTTAGTTCATAAAGAAAACAATGAGTAGAAACTGCTATCACAAAATAGTGGTTCATGGTTATTTCAAATGAGCCCATTTGAAAATAATCAAAGATGTGCACAATGATTTAAAAAGAGAGTTGTTCATTTTGGTGTTATTTATCATATGTAAAATGTAAAAACATCCTAAATGGCTCACCATAAAGGATCTGTTATATAAATTACAGTACTTTCACTTGATGGACTGCTATATAGCCATTAAAAATCGTGTTGAAGAATATTTAATGGCTTGAGAAAATGTTTGCAATATTTTTTAAGCAGGAAGAGCAGGTTACAAAGTAGAATATATAATGTGATTATATTTTATGTCATTATAACCCAGATATCAGCTGGATCCTCCTAAACTTTGGGATCTGGATAAGATTGGCTCAAATCCCCAATCCCATGGCCTTAAATCTGGCCAAGATTTCTTCAAATTCTTAGGGACCTACCTTTTCACAGTTCCTTCTGCCTCCTGTCAGACACAGCTTCTCTCTACTATTCTGACTTCAATATGAAATTCAACCGTTTTTGCCTGTTTGCAAAACAAAATTTATAGCAGTAAAGTAAAATTGACTGAAGTTCCTCCTACCTTTAGTGGTTTGATAGTTAAAGTGGGAGAGATGGGGATAGATATGCCTATAGTGCTGTGAATAGTGGCCTCCAAAAGATACATCCACACCCTAACTCCAGGAACCTGTGAGTATGATCTTATTAGGAAAAGAAGGGTCTTTGACGATCTAATTAAGTTAAGTTCTCTGGATGAGATCATCTTGGATTAGAGTGGACTCTAAATCCAGCGACACATCTTTATAGGAAACAGAAGAGGAAGACACAGGTCAAAGGCCATGAGAAGACAGAGGCAGAGACTGGTGCCACAGTGCCACAGCCAAGGGATGCCTAGAGGCCCCAGAAGCCAGAGGAGGAGAGGAAGGAACCTTTCCGGGAGCCATCAGAGGGAATATGGCCCTGCCAACACAATGATTTCAGACTTCTGGCCTCCAGAACTGTGAGAGAATAAATTTTTGTTGAGCCATCAAGTTTGTGGTAGTTTGTTATGGCAGCCCAAGGAAACTAACGCAATCACCAAAGTACATATAACAGGAAAGACAACTCTACTCACTAACAAGGTCCTTTGTCTCTTTCCTCTGCTACTGTGGGGTCTCACTCACCTCATAGACACTTCCTTGAGTTTCTCTTGGTTCTCTCGTTCTCTTTGACTTCCTCCTCCTCCTCCCTCCCATATAGTCCTGCAGACTCAACTTCTCCTATTCTGCAGAGTTATCTCAGAGTTTGCCCCAACTTCCATGCCCCAAGTGACACTTACTTTACCCGCAGCCGTCCCCATCTCAGCAAGGACAACTTCATCCTTGTAGCAGCACAGCAGACAAGCACTGGACTCCCCTCGACTCTGCTCTTTGTCTCAGTCCATACCCAATCCATCAAGACGTCTTGCTGGTTCCACCTTCAGAATATATTCACTACCTGACCAGTCTGACCACCTCCACGGCTGCTCACCTGGTCCAAGCCATCATCACCTCCTACCTGGATCCAGCAACAGCCTCCAATAGGTCCCTTTGATTCTGCCCTTTAATTCCTCCCTGCAGTCCATTCTCAACACAGCAACAGAGGAGTTCTTTTAAATTTAATCTTATTTTATCACTTACCTGCTGAAAACCTGGCAAAGGCTCACCATCTTCCTCAGAGGAAAAGCCGAAATGCAAAAGGCTACAAGACTAGATGATCTGGCCCCATAGCTCTTGGACCCATCTCTGACCTCTGTCCCATCACTCACTCTGCAAGGGCCTCCTTGACGCTCCTTAGACAGACAGGGCACCCTCCCACCTCAGAGCATTGCCCTGGTGGTTCCCTCTGCTTGGAATGCTCTTGTCCACTTGCCTAATCCCCCACCTCCTGTAATCCCTTTCTCAAAAATCCCCTGCTTAGTGCACTTGACCCTCCCTAACGTGTTCAAAATTTTCCCGCAAAAATTATCTAAATGATAAACTCATGACAACAACAACAAATTTCATGCTTTGTCTGCTTGCTATGGACTGAATGTTTGTGTCCCCACAAAATCTATTTGTTGAAATCCTAAACCCCCAATGTAATGGCATTTGGGGGTGGAGTCTTTTGGAGGTAATTAGGTCATGAGGGTGAAGCCCTCCTGAATGGGATTAGTGCCCTTACAAAGGGACCCCTGAGAGCTCCCTTGCCCTCCTTCTGCCATATGAGGGTACAAAGAGAAGCCAGCAGTCTGCGCTCTGGAAGAAGACCCTCATCAGAACCAGACTACGCTGGCACCCTGATCCCAGACTCCCGGCATCCATAACTGTGAGAAAAATTTCTGTTGTTTATAAGCCTCTGCTAATTTGTTATAGCAGCACAAACTGAATAGGACACTATTCATCCATCAAAACTTAAATGCTTTTCATGAGGGTACAGTTAACATGTTTATTTGAACTGAAATATAAAGTTTTTTTTTTTCTAATAGCTGGCCATTTAAATATAATCTGGGGCATATGACTCAAAAAGAATTCAAATACTTAAACTTGGGGCAGGAGTGCAGGGCCAAGTGTCTCTGGAGCCTGGGAGTGGAAGGATTAGAAGACAGCACTGTGGTCTGACCTCAGGATGGATTGTCAAAGAGATCCTCAAATCTTGCAGACAGTCAAGGATAATTTGCAGGCATTCTGGGTTGTTCCAATAGTTAGGAGGCCATAAGGAAAACAGGGAGGTGGTAGAAGGCATAGAAAGAGAGAATGGGTCTGAGAGACTTTGCAAAGAAAAATTAAACTATCTGAGCATGAAGGGAATGAAGGGGGTGTCAAAATGGTACGACCAGTGCCAAGTGTTGCTGGACATAAGGAGTCCCCTTCTGGACCCTGGGTTAAGATCACCTGGACCATTCCATACACACTTCCCAGTGGCGAGTTCATATACTTTTGGGAGTCATCAGCCTAGGGTTCAGAGTTGAAACCAAGAGAACTGAAGAGCTCTTCTAGAAAAAGGATGTAGGTGTAGAAGATAAAAATGCTGAAGGTTGATTCGCGGGTTTTACCCAGTTAGGAGCTGTCAAAGGAACCAAAAAAAAGGAGCATGGAGAAGGGAGAAGAGAGGACAAAGTAACGGAGGAGACGACACAGCACAGGGTACGCAGGGATGTGTTAGTTAAAGGACAAAGGATTCTACAGGAAAAGGGGATGAGCAATATCGTCAGCGACAGAGAAATTCAAATAGAGGACAGACAGAGAGGAAAGTTTACTTGCAAAATGGAAAGTCGAAACAAATGGTACATTTTACTTTGTCTTACATAGCTGAATCCCCAATGAAACATCTGCGGTAGAACGGAGTTTAGTATCATACACTGAGCCCACAGCATTCGCAGGACTGCTTTTAGTTTTGCAGATGCATCTGAATAGCATACACACGGCTTTCCAAGAAACACCACCCCAACATTCCTTCCAAACAAGTGTGAGGAAATAAAGGAAATATCATATGGTACTGCATGGTCTCTGAGGGAGCAAAAACATTTGGGTTTGCTGTGGATCAGGTAAACACCCACTAAATATTGAGGCACGCATAAGCAGAATGACTAAGATAATTCTGGCATAAAATTACACTAGCAGTCAGAGGAGAGACAAAATGAAGTAATTGGATCATGAAAATTAATACAAGTCGACTTTCAGTTTTCAGTACAGGTCACTGAAAACCACTTACTATTCAAATATCACTTTCCCTCCCGGTTTGTGCTTCTTCTCCTTGCCCTGAGAGAGAGGAAAGTGACAGGAGGGTCCCAGGGCAAAGTCTCAAGTTGAGATAGTGGAATAGAAGAAGAATCGTGCTTATGTTTCTAAGGCAGTGCCTCCTAACTTTGACCCACATTGATTTTGCCATCCGCAACACACTTCCATGGGCACGTCCAGGGTGAGAGGCCGTCCTGTCCTCTCCCACAAACACAACATTGAAATTAGAATGAGAATGATGCTATTATGGGTGTATCTTTCTTTTCAACGGCAGCTTTATCAAGATGTATTATGGATTGAATTTTGTCCCCCCAAGGTTTCCTTTGTTGGAGGCTTGGTGCACATTGTGACAGTGTTAAGAAGGTGGGAAATCCTTTATGATAATTGAAAGGTGGGGCCTTGAAGAGGTGATTAGATTGTGAGGACGACGTCTAAGTAAATGGATGAATCCACTGATGGTTTAATGGTGGGCACAGGTGCCATTCTGAGGGTGTGAAAAGCAGGAATGAGGAGTTAGCTCTATCTCTGCTCCACCATCTGCCATGTGAGACCCTGTGTCACTGTCAACACCAACAAGGCCTTCACCAGATGTGTTCCCTGCACTTTAGACTTCCCAGTCTCTGAAACTGTAACCAATCAATTTCACTTTCTTATAAACTACCCAGTTTCAGGCATTTCTGTTTTAAGCAACAGATATGGACTAATACAGAAAATAGGTACCAGGGAAGTGGGTTGTTGCTTATAACAAATACTTAAAAATTGAAGCAGCTTTGGAACTTGGTGTTGAGGACAGCCTGGTAGAACTTGGAGGAACCAGCTAGGAAAACATTCTACGTGACCAGAATACCTATAGAAATGTGGACAGTAAAGGCCATTCTGATAAGATCTCAGATGTAAATGAGAAGGGACTCATTGGAAACTGAGGCAAAGATCACCCCTGCTATGAACCGACAAGGAACTTGGCTGCATTCGTTCATGTCTGAAAGTTTTATGGAATATAGAATTTAAAGATACAGAACCAGGGTATTTGGCAGAAGAAATTTCTAAGCCGCAAAGCATTCAGGAAACCACATGACTACTTGCAACAGCCTACCCTGAGTTATGACAAAAAGGCATGACATAAACCCAGAATTTATAATTCAAAAGAAAGAAGAGGGCAAAAAATTGGAAAACTTTCAGCCTGACTGCAAAAGCAAGTATATTGCCCAGCAACTCTTTGCTAAGAAGATTGGTACAGAAGAAAGGGATTAACCTGAGAAAGGAAAAAAGGCTTTGAAGGTATTTCAGAGATCTTCCAGGCTGCCCCTCCCATCAAAGGCCCAGAGACCTAGACAGAGAGAATGGTCTTGGGGAACAGGCATGAGGTGCCCTCCACGGGCTTGCTGCCACGGCACCCTGGGAAGCTGCTTCCAGCACCAGCACTCTGGCTGCTCCAGCCATGGCTAAATTGACCCCAGGTGTGGCTGGACCTGTAGCTTTGGAAGATACAAGCCAGAAGCCTTGTGGCATCCATGTGGTATTAATTCTACACACTTGCAGAATGCCAGATCTGTGGAGACTTGTGAGCCTCCACCCCAATTTCAAAGTATGTATGGAAAAGGCTGAGGACCTATGGAAGAGATCTGTCACAGGGGCAGAGTCACCACATACAACCTTCACTAGAGCAATGCCAAGAGGAAACGTGGGGTAAGAGTTGCAGCAGAAAACCCCCACCAGTGCCATGACTAGAGGAGCCTTGAGAGGGGGACTGCAATGAAGACCCCAGAATTGTAGAGCTACCAGCCTGCAACACCAGCCTGGGAGAACTGAAGCATGGCTGGAGAGCAGGAAAGCCATAGAAGCAGAGCTGCCTGAGGACTCAGGGACCCATCCCCCACACCAGTGTGCAGAGAATGCCAGACATCAAGTCAAGATACATGGTTCGCCAGCTTTAAGATTCAATGCCTGCCCTGCTGGGTTTTGGACCTGCTTAGGACCTGCTACAACTTTCTCTTGGCCTATTTCTCCCTCTTTGAATGGGAATATGTACACTATGCTTGTCCCATCACTGTATCTTGAAGGAAATAACTTGTTTTGATTTCACAGATGGGATCTTCATACTTTGGACTTTTGAGTTGAAACAAGTTAAGACTTTGTGGATGAAATGAATGTATTTGTGTGTAAAACAGACATGAGTTTGGGGGGTCCAGGGGCAGAATATCATGGACAGAAATGTATCCCCCCAAAGTTTAATGTGTTGCAGGCTTGGTCCCCACTGTGACAATGTTAAGAAGGTGGGAAATCTTAGTACAATCATTGAAAGTTGGGGCCTTGAAGAGGTGATTAGATTGTGAAGGCCATGCCCAGGTAAATGGATCAATCCATTGACAGTTTAATGGTGGTCATGGGTGTGGTTCTGAGAGCTTTAAAATGAGGAGAGAGGAGTTAGACAAAGGTCTCAATGTCATACCCTGTGTTGCTGAAGTCCACCAAAGGAGAGCCTCACCAGATGTGCTCCCTGGACTTTGAACTCCCCAGCCTCCAAAACTGTAAGCAATAAATCTTGTTTTCTTTGCAAATTACCTAGTTCTGGATATTTTGTGATGAGCAACAGAAGCAGACTAATGCAAGATAGATTTCAGATATCACACAATTTATCCATTTGAAGTGTACAAATCAATGGCTTTTAGTAGTCACAGAGTTGCACACCAACGTTACATTTCATCACCCCAAAAAGAAATCCCTTATGCATTAGCAGTCACTCCCCATTTCCCGCAAAACGCACCAGCTGAAGGGAACCACCAATGTACTTTCTGTCTTTATGAATTTGCCTAGTCTGGACATTTTATATAAGTGAAATCATACAATATGTGGCCTTTAGTGACTGGCTTCTGAAACTGGCTAATGAAAACATCAGTATAATTTATTCATGCTTCATCCATGTTGAAGCATGTATCAGTATGTCATTGCTTTTTATGGCTGAATCATATTTCACTGTATAAACATATCATATTTAATTTATGTATTTATCAGTTGATGGACATTTGGGTTGTTTACCCTTTAGGGCTATTATAAATAATGCCTCCATCGTTGAACTCTCCTGTACAAGGATTGTACACATCATCTTGAACCTAATCTATAACAAGAGCAGCTAATACCACCAGGAAGTGTCTGTAGGGGTACCAGGCACCATCTCATTTCATCTGCTCAGAGCCCCTATTTGCAGAGCCAGGATCCAAATCTCCAACACTCTGATTCCAAAAGCCATGCTTCTAATCTCTTTGCATTACTTCCTCTAAGTCGAAAGATTAGAAAATGGAAGTCATTACTTCAAATGAACTATACTATGAGTAAGACATTAGTTATAACACCTCTTAGCTGATCAAAACCATCCTTTGAAAACCACCACCTCTTAACATGTGGTTCTCTAGAGAAATATATCATGGGCTAGAGAGAGGCCCTCAAAGTGCATTAGGACAGTATTGTCAGATGCTGGAGCTCTAAAGATGCTCCAGAAGTGGTGGAGATGCTTACTTTGAGGAAGAGGATGCTATGGTCTCAAAGTTTGTGTCCCCCAAAATTCATGTTGAAATCCTCACCTCCTAGGTGATGGTATGAGGAGGTGGAGCCTTTGGGAGGTGATTAGATCATGAGGGTGGAGCCCTCATGTATGGAATTAGTGCTCTTATATGTAAACGCCTGAAAGCTAGCTAGCTCTTTCTCCACTGTGTAAGGACACAGCAATAGGACAGCAATCTGTCAGCCAGCAGGAGAACCCTTGCCAGAACCCAGCCATGCTGGACCCTGATCTTGGACTTCCAGCCTCCAGAACTGTGAGAAATAAATGTTTGTTGTTTACATTTATGTTTTCCAGTCTTTGGTAATTTGTTGTAGCAGCCTGAACTGACTAAGATAGAAGGTATCTCAGGAAAAGTGTGGAATCAGGGATCTGAAGTAAACCTTCACCCTCCTCTAGACTTCTTCCACCATTCTATGGCCTATTGGATACTCCCAACACATGGACAAGGCCTTCCCCTTCAGCTGATTACTCTGAGTAGTATACAGAATATTATTTCCTTTTTCTTCCCATCACAGACATAGTCAGCACCTCTTCATTCCTCTAACATGTGGCACCCAGTGCTGATTCTGTCTTTGCCCTGTTATTTCTTCTACCAAAATTTCCCTTGCTTCTCTTTGGGCAAACTCCTCTGAGTTCTTCATGATTCATCTTACATGCCACTTCCTCAATAGACACATTGGGAGCTGTGCCCAAGGAACCCACTGGCACAGGAGAGACATTGGATACAACCCCAGTACAGAACTGGTGCCCCATTGCCTTCCCCTGACACTTACCACATCAGTGCACACCTGCCCACCTTCTGAATGAATTCTTTTTCACCTCTTTGTCCTGGAAAGCTTGGAAGTGATGGAGAATAAATGCACCCCCACACGTGGTCTCAACCAGTAACCAACAGGTGTTACTGAGTAAATAGCAAGCAGCCTTACCCCTCAGATAGGGTAACTCTCAGAAAGACATTCACACTGCATTCCAGAGGCTCTCCAGAAGGAGTGAGCTCACCATCCTGCTATCCTCAGTAACAACTGGCTTCCTTCCCTTTCCTGTCTCACTTCCACACTCCCCTACTGGTATTTCCTGGGATCACTTCCAAAAGAAACAATTTGCACTTGAATCCTTTCCTCGAGGTCTGTTTCTGAGAAAACTCAAACTAACACATGGTGATTATCTCTTACAATCCAATCTCACCAGAATTCCTTGCAGAAACTATTCTGAAACACACACTCATAAGGGGAGGTCCTACACACAACAAGGATGTAATAATGGGTTTATGCTTCATTTTATTAACGAACTTCAAAAGAAGCAGATCGGGATTTGATGTCTTCTCAAAGATCCAGCCATTATGGGATGAGTATCTTTAATGTTCAGGTTGTTGCAGAGGAATGAGGAGTAGACAAAAGAACTCTTGTTGGATGATAAATGGAACCACTGTGGTTGTCATTTCTGGGACTGTTTACCTCTCACTGCATTGTTCCAGCACTTAATAGGATGCTTGGTACACAGCAGGTGCCCAATAAATTCTGACTATGATTTAATAAGGATATTGTTTGCAGACCAGTGTGGAGAATACATTTCAGGATCTTCTGCCTGTGAACACATAATTCTTTCTTGGCACATGTTGCTCTACTATCATTGTTAGCATAAAGTCTGAGCTACTATAAAAAAGGAAACCCTCAAAATATAGTGGCTAAACACACAAACCTATGTATGTGATGAAACTGCAAAAATCTAAACACACACACAAGTGAATAGAAATAAAAGGGAAATCTTAATAAGATCAGTGGATAATATCAATGTTAATAAGTTGATTGTGATATTATACTACAGTTTTGCAAAATGTTTTCATTGAGGGGAACCGAGCAAAGTATATGCAGGAGCTCTCTATATTATTTTCTACAATGGCACGTGAACCTACAATTATCTCAATTAAAATTTCAAGTAAAAATGTATTGTATCATTAATAACAGTACAGATAATCTAGACTGGTGAGACTAGGGAGACAGTTCTACTCCACAAGGTCATTCAGGGATTCAGGTTTCTTCCATCTTGTCCCAGTCTCCCCAAGGGTGCTATCTTCATCTACAAGTTTGAAGACAAGTCACTGACTAAGATGAGTTTTGGTCCATGGGAAGGGAGCAAAGGGGGCAATCAATGTCCTTTTAAGCATGTCATGCAGAAATTGCACCCAGCACTTTCACTCACACACCATTGGCAAAAACTTAGCCACACAGGACATCTAGCTGCAAGGGAGGCTAGCAAATGTGGTTTTATCCTGGATGGACATGTTCTAGTAAAACAACATTATTATGGAAGAAGTAAAGGACATATTTTGGGTAACAACCAGCAATTTTCTACAAAGCACAAATTGGTTTTGTTGGTTGATGTAGTGAGTAGGTTCTTTGATGTGTGCCAAAAGTCCCTTCCTTTGGGGAAATCACATCTTACACGTTCTATAATAATCTTTCTCTGTCCAGTGGTTGGGTGGGACTAAATCCCATCTGTGTTAGGCTGAATAATGGCCCCAAAATATATTCATGTTCTACTCCCTGGAACCTATGAATGTTATCTTACATGGCAAAGGGACTTTGGAGATGTGATTAAATTAAGTGTCTTGAAGAGATTATTCTAGATTATCTGCATGGGCCCTTAATGTATCTTTATCTGTATCCTTATAAGAGGGAGGCAAAGGGAAATCAAACTCAGAAGAGAGAAAATGTCATGTGATAACAATGGAAGCAAAGAGAGATTTCAAGCCGCTATGCTACTGACTCAGAGGAAGAAAGGACCATGAGCCAAGGGATTCAAAGAATACAGATGTAGAAGCTGGAAAAGGCAAGAAAACAAATTCTTCTCTAGAGCTTCCGCAAGGAACCAGACCTGCCAACACCTTGACTTTAGCCCAGTGAAAGTGACTTGCAACTTCTGGCCTACAGAATAATAAGAGAGTAGATGTGTGTGGTTTTAAGCCACCAAGTTGGTGGAAATTTGTTACAGCAGCAACAGGAAACTAATACATCATCTTGAGTGAATAATCATCTGGTCTCAGCAAATCAGAATATATCATCTCCCAGTTACAATGATTGGTTAACAGATGGTCACATGACCCATGACTGTTCCAGAGTCTTCCCTGGTACATTTATTGGAACTACCAGGAAAAACAGATTTAAGGTATAAGGAAGTTATCAGCTTTGGCTGCCAACAAATCCCATCTTGTTACAACAGGGAGAGGTCCAGCCAAACAATACTAAGGTGAGCTGAGAGGTGGGGAGAGAGTACTATGATGTTTGAGGCCCTGATGCTAGACCTAACTTCTAAGCTTCCACTTACAGAAGCCAATCACTTCTACCTTTGATATGCCTGTATTGGGATGGATTTCTATGACTTGCTACCCAAAGATACCTAACTAACATAGTTGGTTTCCATGTTCTTCAGTTCCTGAAAACACGATAGAACAAAGTGGCAGACTATTTTACTATTTCAGAGGGTCCATCAAGCCCTTTTAGGAAAGCTCCAAATGCTTGAGACCTGAAGAGGCAGCCTTTGGCCAAAATACTGAAAAGAACATGTAGTTTTAATCAGCACCATTTAAACACTTAGCTTAATCAGGACTGAGAGAGGCATTCATTGTTCCTTGCAGAGGTCTTCAACATCTAATGGGAAAAACATTTTAACAAATGCAGTGTAAATGACAAATGCTTGTTTCTTTTCTAAAACAAATCAATTCTTGAAACCATTAACCACATTTAAATGTAGCTCTATTTTTTCTATTTATTTTCCCCTTTTGATTTTTTTAATTAGTGAGAGTAAATAGGTTTATCCAGGAAATAGAGCAGTATAATGGGAAGAGCATGGAGTGTGGAGGAATTTGGAGTCAGAAACCTTGGCTTTTAATCTTAGTTCTGTCGTTTATTAGTTCTGTGACCTTCAGCAGGTCACTAATCTCATTTGGTTTCCAGGTGCAGTGTGGGACTACTACAAAGACTCTCTTACCCACCTCAGATGGTCATAATGGTAAACACCTATTAGGGCTATTATTTTATTGTATTTCATTATTTCACATCTTATCATATGAAATATTATTTTATTATTTTAATAAAAGCACCTATTAGGTGCTTCTCCACCTTTATTGGGCATAGGAATTACCTAGGGGTTTTGCTAAAATGTAGATTTTTATTTACTAGGTCCAGAGTGGGACCCAAGACTCAACATTTCTAATAAGGTCCCAAGTAATGTTGATGTTACTGGTCCACAGTTGCAGGTAACAGGGTTTTAGAGTGTCTTTCAAGCTCTGAATGATTTCCTTTCTCTACAAATTGCCCTAGTTTATAGCGGCGAGCCATTAATAGCTATTCTTATACCCCCTTGCCATAGCTGCCTATACTAGAAGCAATTTCTGACACAAACTAGGTAAAAGGAGGTCTCACCTGCATCCTGGGGTTTTGAACAGGAACAACCAAAGATGTAGCATTTATTCACTTGCTCATTCATTCAGCAATACTCTTTAAAAAATTGTTTTAATTTTTTAAAAATAATAATTTAATTTTTTAAGAAAGAAATACGACCATTCGCAACAACATGGATGGACTTAGAGAAAATTATATTAAGTGAAACAAGTCAGGCACAAAAAGAGAAATACCACATGTTCTCACTTATTTGTGGGAGCTCAAAATAAATAAATAAATATACAAACAAATAAAAGGTGGTGGGGGAAGAACACACAACAATCACAACAATTCCTTGAACTTGGAAAGACATGTGAACAGATATGATATAGTGGGGGGGTGGGGAAAGAAGGAGAGGGGAAAGAGGAAAAGGTAAAGGGACACAAAAAGCAACTACAATGTATATTGAGAAGTTAAAATAAAACATGAAATTAAATCTAAAAAAAAAATTATTTTGCAGTTGGCTGTTACAGGGACCTATACCCTTGACAGTGGTGTTATAACACTGTGCTCTAACCAACCAAGTTAACTAGCCAGGTCCATTCGACCGTACTTCTGAAATTCTCTCTCTGTGCCACATGCTATTATAGGCAGCAGAGATGCACCAGTCCATAAAGCAGGGCTCTTTCCTCATGGAGCCTTCATTCTAGTAATAGGCAAGATAATTTAAGATGGGCTAAGTGCTGTGAAGGGACTGAAGAATCTCAAGTGGCTGCAAGAGACTTTAACTGGGGGGAGGAAGGGAGCCAAGCTCTAACGTCTTCTTCTGCAGCAACCTCGGAGGCCACATGTAGAAGATAATGGAATAACAGATGAAGGAAGCCTGGGTCCTTGAGTGATGGTGTGGACCGGAGAGCATTCTTCCCCTCCCTGCAGACTGAACCGGACTGTGAGGACAGTGAGAAATGCACTTTTATTGCACCAAACCACCGACATTGCAGGGCTAACAGTTATAGAAGCTAGCACTGCTTACCATAAACACCAACAGCTGTTCAACTCTTTTGGAGATTCTAAAACTTGCCCTTATTCACTGAAGTTAACTAAAGCTGCTCTCTACTACTTGAAACCCAAAGAACCTTAACACCAATATCTGTGAGAATTTAATGAGCTAATGGTGTGAAGGTGCTTTGTAACATATATAGTGTTGCACACCAGTGAGAAATTATGACAGCAAACGCATCTTCCTGAAATCGCCCACTGTCAAGATATATTATTGGGGGGAACAACACTAAACAAACATTGACATATAAACTCACACTGAGGTCAATTCTTTTCTCTGGTCCTTTTTTAGATTTGCTGTTCTGACGTTCACAAAATCAACTCACGAAATTGCAGTAGAAGCTAAGGAAATAATTATAAAGTTTGTAATTTTCCTTTAAAAACCTAAGTGCTTATATCTTAAAAGAGTCCTTGATGGCACAAGAATATTAACATTTAAATTCACCACTTCTCATGTTTATCACACACTAAATCTGGGTATCCCTCAGAGGATCCTGAAATCCCCCAAGAGATCCTGATTTCTCCCCAGGGAAATCTGTTTTCTGTGCTGCATCCTCAGGGGACTTTTCTTCCATAGCTGGTCTCAAGAGCATATAGCTTGTCTCCCAGCCCCCCGAGTATGCTTCCTCTTCTCTTCTAATCTTTATGTATCCTGAGCAGCCACAGCAAAACTGTCCCTTAAGACTGCTTGGTACGGGACCGGCCCGGTGGCGCACTGCTACAGTGCACCGCTTGGGAGCGTGGTGGCGCTCCCGCCGAGGGTTCGGATCCCACATACAGACGGGTTCCCGCTCACTGGCTGAGCGAGGTGTGGGAGCAACACCGAGGGTTGCGATCCCGTTGCCGGTCCCGGTCCAGTACGGGTGCGACACTGAGGGTTGCGATCCGTTGCCGGACACGAAAAAAGACAAAAAGGAAAAATAAAAAAAGACTGCTTGGTACAACCATACCTCAGTCTCCTAAGACTTATGGCCAGATCACAGCTGAGGACAAGACAGGAAGGCAAGTCTGAGGATCCTGTCAGAGAGGCCAATGCCAGGAACTTGGTTTTCTTCACTTGACCTTTGTTAATTTTTGTATCCCAGGCCTTGAGTTTGTCCTCCTGACTTTGTGTTCTTGGTGAAAACTGAGCAACAAATGTTGTAAATCACAGGAGCCTCTTTGAGTCTGAATGAGGAACCAGTTTCATTGGCAAGAGCAGCACACGAAGTCAAAACCTCCATCCTTTGAGCCACCAAAATAAAATCCTCCCCAGCCAGGGTCCATTCCAGGACGTGTGAGTGTGTGAGCACATGCGTGTGTGTGTGTGTGTGTGTGTGCGCACACAAAGTTTGCAACTTTCTGTAGAATCACCCTCATGGTGAGGAGACAAAGGTGGGCCTCTAAGGGACGGCTCTGAATAACGATTCCAACCTTTCTTTCGCGGCTTTTAAGTCCTTGGTTCCTTTGGCAATAAAGGTAGGTCTTGGCACCACTACCTGCTTAGTGACAAGAATGGGTGGAACTTGAAAAAATAAGGAAAATCAGGGACACAGGAGAACGTATGGACACACATAGATGAGGAGACTCAGAGATAACAGAGGCTGAAAAAGATTGATGGACAGTGAATATTCAGTTGTCTCAGGGAGTCTCATCCACCATCCTTCCGTCCATCTGATAACCAAAGGAATGTGCTGGGACCAGATCAGCTGGATCACACTGTCTTGAGAGATCTGAGATGTCAGTAGTCACGTCCACCTGGCCTGAAACACATGATCACAGACCGTTTTTACTTAGAAGCAGACTTAATGGCAACAGAAAACCTAAAATAACCTCAAATTCTTCCTGTAACCCTCATGTAACCTAGTAACGATCCCAAATCTATACCTCATGTACAACCAACAGAAACCTGATGAAGTCATCACATACGGCT
Organism: Galeopterus variegatus; assembly: GCF_000696425.1. Classification (NCBI taxonomy): domain Eukaryota; kingdom Metazoa; phylum Chordata; class Mammalia; order Dermoptera; family Cynocephalidae; genus Galeopterus; species Galeopterus variegatus. The sequence continues at coordinate 217,410 of NW_007727093.1, forward strand.
GCCTTTCTCTCTCTCTCCTGTGACCTTCCCCTCCTGGGATTCTAAACGGCTAAGCTCTGCTGGCCTCCTTGGAACGCATTTCTCAGGGTGACCTGACTCTGCATCTCTCCGGCTGCGATCGTCATATTGGCTCATAAATCCTTGATATATGGATTGGCCTCAGTTTCTTTTTTAGGTCAACACGTTTATCCAAGCAATACTGTGCTCAGCAGCGCCCCTTTATCAGGATGCTCAGCGTTCGGGCACACAAAGACAGAGGCGGAAACCTAAAGGCAGAAACTGGAGGTGGGAAGAGCAGTAGACGTGACCCTGAAAGGGCTCCCGCCACGCTGGACACGCGGGCTGGGGACGTGGTCGAGACTCACGGAGTGAACCTGGGGCGCCCGCGGGACAAGGACCCTGCGCACCATAGAGACGCGAGACCTCCCGGCTTCCTAGAGAGGCCCGGAGGTGGCTCCAGGGGGCCGGGCCGCCCGCGGGGGCCCGGGCGGGGGCGGGGCCGCCAGGGACGTCTGGTCGCGACCTCTCGCGCCTCGTCTGTCGCCGCCGTGAACGGGCTGAGGTCGGAGGGCCTCTGCACCTCCAGGGGGATCCCGGGCCGGGCTAGCAGGCTGGCCTTGCCCTGGAACGCGCCCCCTGTGGCCGCGCGCCAGGGGGCAGCTATGGACGACAGGTGGCAGCCCCACAGGAGGGGTCGGTAGTGAGGGACGCTGACCATGGTGGCGGGAAAAATCATCCCCTTTTTAGCTCTCTTTCTGTTTCCAAGGGCACGGACTCAGCTTGGCTTTCTAGAATGTCCCAGTGCGTCAAACACTGGCTCGCCTCTCTTATCTTTTCTTTTTACTTTTATTTCTTCTTTTTTTTTTTTTTAAGACAGCAGGCCCCAAGCTGGGAGCTTTCAACAGTTTCTAGCTAAACTTGATGCCTGTCTCTCGTTTTCAGCGCACTTCGGGGGAAGATTACCATCTCTCTATGACAAATCGGTACAGGAGGAGCTCAGTTTCCCTGCGCTGGGGCTTGAGGACACGCCTCTGGGTTTGGAGCCACTCCCCGAGGCCTCAAGCCCCTCCTCTGGGCCCTCCCCTAGAGAAGCTTGCTGTTGCCCTTAGACCTATTTTCAGCACCAGCAAGAGGGGAAATGAGAACAAAGGGGGTGGCTTATGCAAATCCAGTGTGGGGGCAAGCTCAGTAGAGAAGGGTTGTATAACCCTGGTAGCTGAGTGACCTTCCACCAGAGGTGGGAGAGCACAGAACATTCTTGAATATGTCTGGTAGGATCACAGATCCTACCCTGTGATAGGGTCTGACCAATGAACATGGTCTAGGAAGAGCCCTACTGAGCATATGCAAGACTAATGTTAAAAAACTGGGAACCACCCCCTTAATTGAATACTCATTAGAGAGAGAAGCTGTAAAAGCAGAATCCCAGGCCAAGGCGGGGTTGTTGCTCACTTTCCAGGAGGCAGCCTGTACCTTGCTGGCTGAGGTGTGTATGCTTTACTTTATACCAGACTTACGTTCAGCAGGTGGCTGCTCACTCTCTTGAGCCAGCCTGCACTCTGTACTGAACTTTAAGTATGTTTCTTGTTTTGTGTTAGACTTGATGTCTGTACTGAACTTAGTTTTGTGTTAAACTTGGTGTGGACCCTGCTCAGTCTCTGGAGCTAGGCCACACTCTCTCCATGGAACCTGTATTTCTTATCTGTTACATTAAACCTGATCTCACTTTCTAGTGTGACTCTGCTCTTGAATTCACTCCTGCGGTGGAGTCAAGAACCTGGAAGAGGACTGGGCAGGTCGCGGCCAAATATTGGGCCCCTCCAGCCTTGACTCTAGCTCTGACATCAGAATGATTCTGGTTTCCCATTTAAAGCGGCAATGTGAGGTTCCCATTTAAAATGAATATATTTGTTGTAAAAGGTGAGTAACCATTGTACCGCATACAACAAATTGTGAAAGTGGTAAGGCAGTGACCTGAGTGAGCACTGCGTTGCGCTACCCTAGTGTGAGGTGTTATACGTTGTGGTTACGAGCCGTACAGACCTGGCTTCAAGTCCTGGATGCAGCTCAATCTCTTATGACTTACATAATTTAAGGGCAAGTTTCTTAACCTCTGAGCTTTCTTCCTCATCTCTGAGGAGCTTGTGATAATATGAGTAACTACCTCAGAAGATTGTCCTGAGGCTTAGATGGCAAACATTTAAAGTGCCCAGACTAGAAGAAATAATAAATGTAGCCATGGTGGTGGTGGTGATGGTTTTCATATTCATTTTAGGGAAGAAGAAACAGGATCAGAGAGGTTTAGCAAGTTGCCGAGGGTCACGCCGAGAACTGGTGGAAGAGCCAAGTCTAGGACTCAGATTTCCAACCTAGGAATGTTAACTTTCATCCCACCTCAGAGAAGAGATGGGGCACCTTCTCCCTTTTCCTCTGGTAACTGCGGGGGTCCCCATTAGCTTGCAGGATGTCTTAACTGTGAAAGCCCGCACAGGACTCAGGTCAGCTTGGGCTCCGTATCCAGCATTTCACGTCAGGGATTCTGCACAGGCCCAGGGGGTGATGCGGTTAAGGCGTGAGCTGTGGGGTCAGATGCACCTGGGTTCCCCTCGGTACGGCTCCCTGCTCTACCATTTGCTAGACCTAGGACTTAGGGTTAGTCACTTTGTGTCTGCACCTCAGCTTTCTCATCTGTAAAATGGAATTTAACAAATTAGAACTTGTTTCAGAGGGTTGTTATGAGCATCAAGTGAAATAATTCATGGGCAGGGTTTAGCGCAATGCCTGGCACAGAGTAAGAGCTTGATAAATGTCAGTTGACGCTACTTTGATTTGTGGAAGGGGCTAACTGTTGACCTAGTGAGAGGAGGAGTACAAGTGTAGTACTCCTAGCAGATGTGGCAGAAAGGGGCATTTGAAGAGCTTGCGAAGTATTCATCCCATTCAGATTTACTGGGTCTACAATTTGCCAGATATTCCTTATCCCTACAGATATTGCTGGTCTGTGTTCACAGGGAGTTTATACGGTAGTTTGGGAAACAGATGGGAAATATCAGTTGTAAAATTATTTCATCTCTTGTCATCAGCATTGTGAAGACTTGCAAGGATCTCTTGTGCAACAGATAACTGGGTGAAAGGGGTTTGAGTGGGGAGCTGGACAAGAAGATTTGATACAGCTAAAGTGATGACCCTGAGTTAAAGACAGCTGTCCTGCTGCCTTCAGTTAGTTTCAAAACAGTGGGCATAAATTCTCTTATCTCTGTTGAGAATACAACTCTTCACGCAATGCTGTGTCCCCAGTCTTCTTCCCAATTGTGTTTGGCCTTTTAGGTTTTACCCTTCATCTCCCCTGCATCTGCATCAGGGCTCGTCCCCTTATCTAACAGCTTCATCATCTTTATGGCTTTGACTGCTTTGTATTAAACACAAGTAAATCATTTTTAGATCATGCATAGAATTTGAACTGCACTGTGTCACCAGCCCTTTAGCTTCAACATATTTTCCAGATCTCAATACAAGAAGAACACACTTACCTTTTTACCTCTGGTCAGTACCTGTGCAGAAATTTGAAACTCCTAATCATAGGGTTACACAATCTGAGGGGAGGGTGGGGAGATATTTTTATCTTTCTTTAGCTACGTATAGTAATCTTTAATTTTTATGAAATCAGTCTTAAATTCTCTCTGTTCCATAGTCTCTGTTGGTGAACGGCTAGTGGCACTTAGATTTCTACATTATAATATCAGAGGATTAGTTGCATCATCATTTTGAAGTCTCAGGGATCAAGGAACTGTGTGCATAATCTAACGTTCTTATTACTTATCCTTAGCATTTAATTAGGTATTTGCAAATCCGAAGGACTCCCAGCCATCTTTTATTAGTTTCTTCTCATGACTTCCCTGGGAGATGTCAACTTTATTACCCTCACTTTAGTATTACTTTAGTATTATCAAGGGGTCAGGCAGATTTTCACTTTTTGTTGTTGTTGTTGTTTATGCCTATTTGTAATTAAGATTCCTTTTCTTCATCATGTGTATCCACCTGTATCCACTGAGGTCAGATGTGACCCTCCCCACAATGGAAAGCAATTGCTGAACAAGCCTTCAAGCAGTGGCCACCATAGACACAGGTCTGTGTGTCCAGCCATAGAAGGAATCAGATGGAAACTAATTAACAAAACCGAAACCATAAAGAATGTGAAAATCTGACAGCTGGTTGAAGAAAAACCGCTGGCTTAGTGTTCATGAGAATTTCCCAGGGCTTTCTGTGGAATGTGTTTGCTGAGATTTCTATGTGCTATTGATATAGGGTATCAGTTAGGATGCGGTGGCTCCCAGTGGTAGCCTAAATGGCAAGTTTAATGGCTGGTAACCTGAGAAGGTTTTACCAACCTGATCAGTAGGTTTCACTGCTGTTTGTCCTGCTAAATTATTAATTTTTCCTTACCATTCTCATCTGAGCCACCTGGTCAGGTCAGTTTTAAAGGTTTTGCCTCAGATTATTCTGGAACTAGTTCGCAGGTGAGGAGTAAAGACCTGGGGGGTCCCTGAAGCTTTAATAATCTGAAACTTCACAGTCCTGACTGGATCGGTGGGCACATGTAGGGAAAATATAGGAAAATGGTCAGGGCACCCTCAGATGTTCAGCATCTTTCCTAGCAATTGATGTAAACATGCATGTGCCCAGGTGTTTCTTGCTTATTGTCTAAGGTAAGTATGTATGTGCACCCAGGTGTCTGACTCACACCCAGGTGTCCTAGGTTATCAGACTTAAATATAAAGGACAAGTGGCTCTGATCCACAGTGCCCCCCACCCCAGGGATGCCTGGGGAGGCAGGGGTATGGGGAGGCTGCTGCTGTTGCTGCCAGGGCCCCTGGGATGCTCCAGGAGGCTGCCACCACCACCACTGCTGCTGCCTCTACTGGATCTGTTTGAAGGCTGCTGCTACTGCTGCTGAGGAAGCTGAGGACTGAGCTTGTGTCGTCTGCCAATGGCTCCCGGGATCTTGACCGATAACCTAACTTGTGGACCTGCATGTGTGGGGTCTGGTGACCCAGCCAGCCATGTAAAGGGTATAGTGATCCAGTCTGGTGTATGTGGGGTCTGTCACCCACTCTGTACAACAGGTTTGAAGGGTCTGTGGACCCTAAGCCCAGTGATAGCTTTAGCCCTGGCCATACAATTGGCTACATCAGCAGGATTCCAACAATAGCCCCGACAATACGATTGCCCTAGTCCTACAGCACGTGAGCAGTGTTTGATCTGTGGTCACGTAACTGGACTGGAAGGTGTAATTTTAAAAACAAAAAATAATTAGAAATTAGGTTTTTCTGTTGCAAGTTCTTGAATTGGGCTTCTGGAGGCCTCGTCCATTTTCTGAATCTCTTACAGTGGAATTCTTGTAGAGATAAGAATATCTTAAACTGTTATCCGCATCCTATTAATCAAAACTCTACTAACTGGATGGAACATTTGCAGAACCTGCTGTGTTGGTTAGTGACGTCACCTGCCTCAAACTGCACCTGGACGCTGCCCGCTGCCCCTCATTCGCTTGCTTGCCAGCCTCTGCCCTGACCTCAGCTGAGCACACTGGCATTTGGTCCTCTACTGTGACCCTCTAGCCTCGGTCCTCATTCCCTGCCCTGGACCCTGGCCTGTTTCCTGGCTCTCCGTCCTGCAGGGAAGCTTGCTCTTTCTCACAAGGCCCAAGGCCAACCTGCTCGTTCCCCGCTTTCAACCTACAAAGGCTGTGCTACTGTCTACAGGATGGAGTTCTAACAGCCCAGAAGGGCAAGAAAGGCTGTCTCAAGGCGACGCTGGGCTGTCTTTCCACCCTAAAGCACCAGCTACACACTGGGGCTTCAGTTTGCATGGCAGCCACAGCAGACTCACCATATTCGACGCCCAGTGCAGCCTTCTCTGTCACTCTTCTGTTACTCGTGACATGCCCTCGGCCTATAATAACTCTCTACCTCGTCTCGTCCTAGCTAAATCCTCTTTGGTCCCTGTCCAGCTCTAAGGCTCTCTCTTCCATGACGTCCTCCTTGATCTGCCCTGTCAGAATCAGTCTCCGCACCCCACCACAGTGTCCCCCCAGCACTTTGTTTATGTCTACATTATAATAGTAATCTTGTTTCCACCTTTTTACCTTGTCCTGAAGATATTTGCAAAAGCCTCTGTCCATCCTAAGGTCTGGAACGCAGTAGCTCTGTGTCATTTAGCTTTATCATTTTCATTCCATAACCAGGTACTTATGGGGAGATACATTGTAAAAACAGGAACGCTGTTGGCACGGATAACAATGATGCTTAGACATTGCAGGACCCTGCACATTTATGCCCCTCACAGTTTTACTAAATTGGATGTGTTTTACAGTGTTCAAAATCATCCATAAATTAATTTAGCATCTACTGTGTCCTACTTCCGGTAGGGACATCCCAGTGAAAAAGGCAGAATGCCTCAGTTCTCATGGAACTTACATCTACGGGAAGGAGATTAATAATAAAAAATAGTTTTAGATAGTGAGGCATACTACGAAGAAAACAAAGCAGGGTTAGATAGGGTGATCGGAGAAGCTTCTTTGCAAAAATGACACGTGGGTGTACTTAAACACCAAGGGAGATGTGTCCAGGCAGGGACCTGGTGGAGCAGTGTGTCACTGCAAGGTGAGAACGGCCAGTAGGAATGAGTTCTACATCTTTAAGGAAAGGAAAGGAGGTCTGTGTGGTTGGAGCTTGAGTCTAGATGGCAAAAGAGTGGGAAATTGCGACCAGTTCATGGAGGCAAAGATAAGAAGTCTGGATTGAAATATCGGCAATGGGTGTCCACTGTGTTTGGAAATAGCATTCGTGACAAAGTCATGTGACTACGTTAAATGATAGAATTGACTGCATTTGGTTTTATGGCTACTCCAAATTGGAGTGTTCTGCACTCAGAAAACAATAGCATCCCGAGGTCACTGTTAGGTGTTTTAAGGCGTGCTGGTGTGTTCATTGTGCAGGAATTTTCTCATAAGCACAACTGTGGCAATTGTTTATTGGAGCCTTTGGAACCCATCATCAGCCGTCCTCCACACCATTTTGCTCAGTTTCCCAATCTTTCTCACTCTGATTCTCTTCCGTGCACCCTCAGGCCACTAAGACGGTCACTTGCTGAACCATGACTTCAGTGTCTCACAACTGATTGTGTATGAATGGTTAGCTTCACTGGCGACCTGACACACTCAGTACAGACATCCAGAAGAATGCACCAAACTCCTGTGACCCTCTGCTTTTGAGGGACGTGATCATGCTGTGGGGAATGTGCTAGGTTAACAGAATCTCCAAACTTTAGAGCTTGAAGAAAAGGAAATTTGAGAAATGACATCTAAGGAGTGCCCATACTATGTCAGGTGTTTCCTTGAGCATTTTTTATACATTATCCCATTCAGTCTTCATAAGCCTTTGAACTTTAAAGAAAAAAAAAATTTATTGGAACATAATTGATTGTACATATCTGTGGGGTACAGCACTGGATATCAATACCTGCGTGCCATATGTGATGCTCAAATCAGGATAATTAGTATATTCAATATCCCACAATGTAGTCATTTTTTGTGGCCTTTTACCAATTTCTTGCTAACCCCTACCCTCCCCGCCTTTCCCAGCTCTAGTAGCCTCAGTCCTATTCTTAACCTTTCCCAGCTCTAGTAGCCTCAGTCCTGTTCTTAATGGCTCCACCTTTTGAAGCAACAGATTCAGTTTGATGACCTGGTCCAAGGTCACACAACTGTCAAGTGGACTCCAATGTCCATTCTCTGTCCACCTAAGACTATGTTTTAGTGATAAAGGGTGTGGACCCTTGGAGCCAAAGTGCTACTGGGTGTGAATCCAGGAAGCTTGAGAAAGTTTTTACCCCCATGTGTTTTATTTTCCTCAGCTGAAAAAGAGGGGTATCAATAGTACCTTCCATTTCTCTCCTTATGAAGGAGCTGGGTGAACCACTTTGGACTGTTTTGTTTTGTTTTTGAGAAAAGGGGGTTTTGGAGCCTTGAGAGGATTTTTTCTGGGGGGTAGGAGACATAGAGGGGAGAGAGAGAAGCAGGATCTCAAAGGCATTGAGCAACTTGAAATACTTGCAGGATTTCCCCTTGGGGGAGGGGGTTACTATTTAAAGGACTTTTCCCCTATTTTTAAAAATAATATGGGGTTAGGGCTTGCCCGTGGCTCACTTGGGAGAGTGTGGTGCTGATAACACCAACGGCACGGTTCGGATCCCTATATAGAGATGGCCAGTTAGCTTACTTCGGAGAGCATGGTGCTGACAACACCAAGTCAAGGGTTAAGATCACCTTATCGGTCATCTTTAAAAAAAAAAAAAATGTATAGGGTTAATAAAACAGTATTAAACCATGCTGCAGTGTATGATTTTAAACAGAAGATGTTGGAAGCTTCTTTTAGAGTTCTGTCTTTGATTTGCTGGTGCATGGGGGAAAGTGCCTCTCCCTACCAAATTTGAATGAATTCTTTTCTAAAAGGCCCTAATCTTTTCCAAGAATTAACGATAATACCTCATTTTGAAAAAATGCCCTCTGGTTTTCAAAGAACTACCTTGTACATTATCTTATTTAACATTCACATTGACCTGGTCAGGTAGGCAGGGCAGGTGTTACTGTCCCCATATTACATATGAAGAAATTTGAAGCCCAGGAAGTGAAGGGGGCTGGCTTTTGTCACATAGCTATGACTAGACCCCAGCCTTAGCTTTCCATCCTAATGGAACATACCGCCTTTTTGTCTTTGTTAACTCTAAATGACGGAGAGTCATATTTGCATTTGGGTCAGTAACAGTGTTGCATGCTTATTTCTTATAGGCCCGGTTATCTTTTGACCACCCGAGATGGACTCCAAAACATCTCCAAAGGAAACTGTCCTCATTACGGGAGGAAGTGGCTATTTTGGTTTCCGGTCAGTGCATCTATAAAATACGTCCATGGAATTATTTTATTGACAGTTGCTGAAAAAAGGTTAGCTGTCAACTCTGACATTCATACAGGGTAGACTTCTACTTGTTTGTATAGTGTTACACCATAACTACAGATATATTCCACCTTAAGAAAAATTCTTCATACAGCCGTTAAATTGGGGGAGTGATGATTTTTCACATCACCAAAAACAATTGAATATAATAACTGTTTTTCCACCATGTTATTATTATTCACAAATGTTATGTTATTATTCACATATATTCCAAAGAATGGATAGTGGGTCTTAGAACAGAGAAATATATATATAATAAATAGACGCCACATTTCTTTGAAAATAAAGGCTCTCCCATAATTTAAAAAGATGAGAGGATTACCATTTTAGAGTACTTGAATATGTCAGGCTTTGACCAATGAACACATAAAGTGAGGGACTCAGGATGAGCCAAGAAGACTTGGCTCGGCCTCAACTTGATTAGTGACTTATTTTCTACCTTTCTAGGCATGACTCAAGAGTGGCTTGATCTAACTTCCTCTTTCTCTTTCAGCTTAGGCTGTGCTCTGAACCAGAAGGGGGTCCATGTGGTTCTGTTTGACATCCACAGCCCTGCTGAAACCATTCCAGAAGGAATCAGGTTTGTGCATGGAGACATCCGCCACCTCTCTGACATAGAGAAAGCCTTCCAAGATGCGGATGTCACCTGCGTGTTCCATGTTGCCTCTTATGGTATGTCAGGGCGGGAGCAACTGAATCGAACCCGGATCGAAGAAGTCAACATAGGGGGCACAGACAATGTCCTCCAGGTTTGTCGGAGGAGAGGGGTGCCCAGATTAATTTACACCAGCACTTCCAATGTGGTCTTTGGAGGTCAAGTTATCAGAAACGGGAATGAATCTCTGCCTTACCTGCCTCTTCACCTCTACCCTGATCACTACTCTCGGACCAAATCCATTGCAGAGAAGAAGGTGCTGGAGGCGAACGGTACAGCCCTGGACAGGGGTGACAGTGTCTTAAGAACCTGTGCTCTGAGGCCTGCTGGCATCTATGGGCCTGGAGAACAAAGGCACCTTCCCAGGGTAGTGAGCTACATTGAGAGCGGCCTGTTCAGGTTTGTGTTTGGGAATCCCAGGAGCCTGATTGAGTTTGTCCATGTGGATAACTTGGTGCAGGCTCACATTCTGGCCTCAGAAGCTCTGAAACCTGACAAGGGCCACATTGCCTCCGGGCAGCCCTACTTCATCTCAGATGGCACGCCTGTGAACAACTTTGAGTTCTTCCGGCCTTTGGTGGAGGGCCTGGGCTACACCTTCCCATCCACCCGCCTGCCATTGACCCTCATCTACTGCTTTGCTTTCCTTACAGAGGTGACCCATGTCTTTTTGAGTCGACTCTACAACTTCCAGCCCTTTTTCACTTGCTGTGAGGTTTACAAAATTGGTGTCACACATTACTTTAGCTTAGAGAAAGCCAAGAAAGAGCTAGGCTATGAGCCTCAGCCATTTGACCTCCAGGAGGTGGTTGAATGGTTTAAAGCCCATGGTCATGGCAGAAGCCCTGGAGCTGGTGATTCAGTGTGTCTTCTTTGGAATGGGCTGTTGGTCTTACCGTTGGTTATAACAGTTCTCACCTGGCTGCCTTCTGTGTTTCTGTCACAATGAAAGTCAGCTAGAATTAAGGGTCTGATCACACTTGCTGAGATGATTTTCAAAAAACATGGGTTTTAAATCCTATATAGTGGGGCTGCCGGTTAGCTCAGGTGGTTAGAGCACAGCCTCATATCACCAAGGTCACGGGTTCAGATTCCCATACTGGCCAGTCACAAAAAAAAAAAAAAAAATTAGACTGGGCAATGACTTTGTGAATAATACCCCAAAAGCACAGGCAACAGAACAAAAAATAAACAAATGGGATTATATCAAACTGAGAAGCTTCTGCACAGCAAAGGTAAAAGTCAATAGAATAAAAATACATCCTACAGAATGGGAGAAAATACTTGCAAAATATGTATCTAACAAGGGATTAATATCCAGAATGTAAGGGCCAGCCCATGGCTCACTTGGGACAGTGTGGTGCTGAGGGCACCAAGGCCACAGGTTCGGATCCCTATATAGGGATGGCCGGTTAGCTCATTTGGGAGAGCATGGTGCTGACAACAGCAAGTCAAGGGTTAATGTCCCCTTACCAGTCATCTTTTAAAATGTGTATATATATATATCCAGAATATACAAAGAGCTCATTCAATTTTACAGCAAAAAACAAATAATCCTATTTAAAAGTGGGCAAAGGAGCTGAATAGACATTTCCCAAAGGAAAACATACAAATGGCCAACAGGTATATGAAAAAATGCTCAACATCACTGATCACCAGGGAAATGCAAATCCAAACCACTTTGAGATATCACCTCACCCCAATCAGACTGGCTATTATAAAAAAGACAGAGAATAACAAATGCTGGCAAGGATGGGGAGAGAGAGGAATCCTCCTGCACTGTTGGTGGGACTGTATATTAATTAGTACAACCATTATGGAGAACAGTCTGGAGGTTCCTTAAATAACTACCGATAGAACTTCCATATGATCCAGCAATCCCAGTCCTGGGGATATATCCAGAGGACTGGAAAACATCAGGTCGAAGGGATACCTGCACTCCCGTGTTTATTGCAGCTCTATTTACAATAGCCAAGACATGGAACCAACCTAACTGTCTATCAGTGGATGAGTGGATAAGGAAATTGTGGTATATATACACAGTGGAATACTACTCAGCCATGAAAAAGAATGAAATTCTACCATTTGCAACAGCATGGATGAGCCTGGAGAAAATTATCCTAAGTGACACAACCCAGGTACAGAAAGAGAAATACCGCATGTTCTCACAACCGGGAGGAGAAACCATAGATAAACAAACGAACAATAAAGAGAGACAGAGAGAAAGAAAGAAAGAAACAACAATCAAAGGAATACGTTGAACTTTTAGAAAACTAGAGGTGGAAAACAGGAGGGGAGGGGTGAGGGAGGGGGCTAATGAGGAATTGGTCAAAGGACACAGATAATGATTGTGTATTGTAATAATTAATAAGCTAACTGTACTGATCTAACCACCACATATTGTGCACAATTATTAAAAGTCAACGTTGTACCCCACATGTATGTATAATAAAAAATAAAAATAAATAAAATAAAGTATATATAGTGCTTTCTGGGGCTAAAATTTGGCTCTTCAAATTGCTACTTAAGAATAGGTTCTTGGATTCAATCTTTATTTCTTGCCTCCTTGCACTAATTCTGATAGAAGAAAAAAAGGCAAAGATAATTTGAAATTTGGTTTCTTGTGTTCTTCTATTTTAGATGGGTGCAGTAGAAGTCGTTTTGGAACCATAGAGGTGGGCTTCGTTGGGTTGGAAATGTCTTACTTGAATTTCTCAAGGCGCAAATGTACTTAATTCCTGTTTCATATGTTCTGCATGTACTTAAAACAGACTAAAAGTCAGACTGATACAGGGATGGCAAAACACTAACAGGCTTAAAAATGTGTGCAAACTCCAAATTGGGCCAGATCCATCAGACCAACCCTCCAAGGAGATGGTGGCTGTTGCAGGGGAGGCATTAACTATTCACAGTTTGTTTCAGGAATTAACATTTGCCCTTTGTGGTGTGCCCTCTGTGACGGAAGGGCATTACAGCTGCGTAGCCACATGGTAATGTATGATGTTCGAACAAATAGACCTTTATCCTACCTCATAGGATTCTTTTAAGGATTAAATTAGGCAGAGCATATAAAGTGCTACTCAACACCCATAAGCCATTATTTTTATTAGTATTGTTATTAAACATTCCATATGAGAGTTTTCTTTTTCAGAGTATTCTGCTTAGAGGGGCTATTGCTACTGAACTTTCTGGAATGTCATCAGGTGTGTCTGCAACAAGTGTGTTTGAACATACTCTGTGTTTTAGTCCGTTTTGTGTTGCTATGACAGAAATACCTGAGACTGGGTAATTTATAAGGAAAAGAGCTTTATTTGGTTTATGATTCTGGGACAGCTGCATCTGGCATGGGCCTCAGGCTGCTTCTTCTCATGGCGGAAAGTGGCAGGCGGCAGCAGGAACAAACAGATCACATGGTGAGAGGAAGCAAGAGAGAGAGAGAGGAGGTGCCAGGGTCTTATATACAACGAGCTCTCGTGGGAACTAATAGAGTGAGAACTCACTCATTAATCCCCCTCCCCCAGGGAGAGCATTAATCCATTCATGAGGGATCGGCCCCCAGGACTCAATCAGTTTCCAACACCGCCACATTGGAGATCAAATTTCCACATGAGTTTTGGAGGGGACAACACATCCAAACTCCATCACTCAGTGTAAAGTTTTGGGCTCTGAGGATACATTGAAGTTTAGGAAACAGCTAAAAATGTGGTGACCAAGGGAGGTGATGAAGCTGATGATGCCATTTTAATTAAAAAATGAAACATAAGGATAATAGACTGCTTTCCTTACTGGGAAGAATTTTGGCTCTCTGAAGGCACCTTCCAGCAAGGAATGTATTGGACAGTGGCAGCATTGTCTGGCCACCCATGGGTCTGCTGCGGAACATGCTGAATAGGAACCAAAGCGAAAGCAGACAGAGCCTCTTTACCCATTCCACAACCACGGGAGGGATAGTGCTGAAGCCCTGGCAGGAGGCGCAATTGCCGTGGGAAGCTGTGCTGGAGTTACTCTGGGCATATTTGTGCAATACACACAGATGATTAGTCCCTGTTAAATGCTGCCTGGATGTTTTGGAAAAAAGATCTGAACTTAAAGTCAGAAGACCTACACCGTGAATATTTTGTGCTTCCTTCACCAAGAATCTGAAGCCTCTTTAGAACTCGGTTTCTTTGGGGAGATGAGATTGACTGCACTTGAACTTTCTATAAATCCACCCACCGCAACACAGGGTTCATTGTGAGATAAAACAAGATGTGGTCAAAGTACTTTTTTTCTCTTTTTTTCCTATTATTGTTTTATTGAAAGTGCCTTTAATATGTAAGTCACAACATAAATATGAGGTGGTGGTAGTGCTTGTTTTTAGAAATACTTTTGGAGTCTTTTATATCATAAAGGTGCTTTTGCTTTGGTCTGGGGTTAACTTGCATGAGCACCGACTGTTTACCTAACACTCGGTGCTGTACAGCAGGGTGCTTTGCTCTCCACAGACTGCAGTCTAACCATGACACCACATGTCCATGTAAGAAGGTCACTGACACAAGGGATGAACACAGTATGACATGTATTCATTGTCACTGAGACCGCAGTCTTTCCAAACATATTTTCAATGACATCCTTCAAAAGAATGATGTATTTCTGAAGTTTAGGAAACAGCTAAAAATGTGGTGACCAAGGGAGGTGATCAAGCTGATGATGCCATTTTAATTAAAAAATGAAACATAAGGCTAATAGACTGCTTTCCTTACTGGGAAGAATTTTGGCTCTCTGAAGGCACCTTCCAGCAAGGAATGTATTGGACAGTGGCAGCATTGTCTGGCCACCCATGGGTCTGCTGCGGAACATGCTGAATAGGAACCAAAGCGAAAGCAGACAGAGCCTCTTTACCCATTCCACAACCACGGGAGGGATAGTGCTGAAGCCCTGGCAGGAGGCGCAATTGCCGTGGGAAGCTGTGCTGGAGTTACTCTGGGCATATTTGTGCAATACACACAGATGATTAGTCCCTGTTAAATGCTGCCTGGATGTTTTGGAAAAAAGATCTGAACTTAAAGTCAGAAGACCTACACCGTGAATATTTTGTGCTTCCTTCACCAAGAATCTGAAGCCTCTTTAGAACTCGGTTTCTTTGGGGAGATGAGATTGACTGCACTTGAACTTTGTATAAATCCACCCACCGCAACACAGGGTTCATTGTGAGATAAAACAAGATGTGGTCAAAGTACTTTTTTTCTCTTTTTTTCCTATTATTGTTTTATTGAAAGTGCCTTTAATATGTAAGTCACAACATAAATATGAGGTGGTGGTAGTGCTTGTTTTTAGAAATACTTTTGGAGTCTTTTATATCATAAAGGTGCTTTTGCTTTGGTCTGGGGTTAACTTGCATGAGCACCGACTGTTTACCTAACACTCGGTGCTGTACAGCAGGGTGCTTTGCTCTCCACAGACTGCAGTCTAACCATGACACCACATGTCCATGTAAGAAGGTCACTGACACAAGGGATGAACACAGTATGACATGTATTCATTGTCACTGAGACCGCAGTCTTTCCAAACATATTTTCAATGACATCCTTCAAAAGAATGATGTATTTCTCAGTTTTCTTAGACCAAGTATGCTGAGCACAGTGGGTTTCTACTTATTTGGGGGGTTTTCTCCTCATAATTAAGATATCTAAATGAAATTCATGGATCAATCTGTGGGCTTTAGAGTCATCCTGGTTTAAAGACATACTTGGCCATTTCACAACATTTGACAGTGTTTCACTCCCTCCTTGAATCATAGTTCATTTGCTTTTTACGAACTCACACTCTTCTGCTCTTTCTCCTTGGGTCAGTTATCTATTGCTATGTAACAATTGACTCCAAAACATATTATCTTGAAACAACAAACATTACCTCGTAGTTTCTGTGGGTCAGCAATTTGGGTGCAGCTTAACTCTTGTGTAGTGAAGTTTAGGAAACAGCTAAAAATGTGGTGACCAAGGGAGGTGATCAAGCTGATGATGCCATTTTAATTAAAAAATGAAACATAAGGCTAATAGACTGCTTTCCTTACTGGGAAGAATTTTGGCTCTCTGAAGGCACCTTCCAGCAAGGAATGTATTGGACAGTGGCAGCATTGTCTGGCCACCCATGGGTCTGCTGCGGAACATGCTGAATAGGAACCAAAGCGAAAGCAGACAGAGCCTCTTTACCCATTCCACAACCACGGGAGGGATAGTGCTGAAGCCCTGGCAGGAGGCGCAATTGCCGTGGGAAGCTGTGCTGGAGTTACTCTGGGCATATTTGTGCAATACACACAGATGATTAGTCCCTGTTAAATGCTGCCTGGATGTTTTGGAAAAAAGATCTGAACTTAAAGTCAGAAGACCTACACCGTGAATATTTTGTGCTTCCTTCACCAAGAATCTGAAGCCTCTTTAGAACTCGGTTTCTTTGGGGAGATGAGATTGACTGCACTTGAACTTTGTATAAATCCACCCACCGCAACACAGGGTTCATTGTGAGATAAAACAAGATGTGGTCAAAGTACTTTTTTTCTCTTTTTTTCCTATTATTGTTTTATTGAAAGTGCCTTTAATATGTAAGTCACAACATAAATATGAGGTGGTGGTAGTGCTTGTTTTTAGAAATACTTTTGGAGTCTTTTATATCATAAAGGTGCTTTTGCTTTGGTCTGGGGTTAACTTGCATGAGCACCGACTGTTTACCTAACACTCGGTGCTGTACAGCAGGGTGCTTTGCTCTCCACAGACTGCAGTCTAACCATGACACCACATGTCCATGTAAGAAGGTCACTGACACAAGGGATGAACACAGTATGACATGTATTCATTGTCACTGAGACCACAGTCTTTCCAAACATGTTTTCAATGACATCCTTCAAAAGAATGATGTATTTCTCAGTTTTCTTAGACCAAGTATGCTGAGCACAGTGCGTTTCTACTTATTTGGGGGGTTTTCTCCTCATAATTAAGATATCTAAATGAAATTCATGGATCAATCTGTGGACTTTAGAGTCATCCTGGTTTAAAGACATACTTGGCCATTTCACAACATTTGACAGTGTTTCACTCCCTCCTTGAATCATAGTTCATTTGCTTTTTACGAACTCACACTCTTCTGCTCTTTCTCCTTGGGTCAGTTATCTATTGCTATGTAACAATTGACTCCAAAACATATTATCTTGAAACAACAAACATTACCTCGTAGTTTCTGTGGGTCAGCAATTTGGGTGCAGCTTAACTCTTGTGTAGAGCCTCTCATGAGGGTCATCTCATGATGGCAGCTGGCACTGCAGTCATCTCAAAGTCATCTTAACTGAAGTTGGGGGACCCACTTCCAGAATTGTTCATCTATGCGACTTTTGACAGGAGGCCTCAGTTCCTCACCACATGGGCATCTCTACAGGACTGCTTGAATATCCTCATGACATGGCAACTGGTTTCCCCCAGAAGAGGTGGCCCGGGAGAGCAAGTTAGAAGTTGCATTGTCTTTCATGACTTGGCCTCAAATGTCAGAAACTGTCACCCCACAATACACTGGTTACATGGGTCAGTCCTACTCACTGTGGGAAGGAAATACACAAAGGTGTGAATATGAGAAGGTGGGGATCGCTGGGGGTCATCGTGGAGGCTGGGCTCTTGGCTCCGCCTGAGTCACCCTTCCTTTTCCATGAAAGATAGCCCACGTCTACAGCTACATAGTTTTCTCTGCCTGCTTTCTGCCAGTAAATTTTAGGGATCCAAAGCCCCTCTTTATGTTTTGTACTGTATCCCTTTAGGTCCAAGTTGGCAGGATTACTGTGAGTATAATTATTTTGAACACTTTATGTGTCTCCAATGAATCTTACTGCAGTTCACTCCATTAGACAAAAACCACACTCACAAACCTCTTTGAGATAATTCCTTGTCTACCTTGAGCTTGTCGGGCTGCAGAGGGACAACGCCCTTAAGCTTCTTAGATTTATTGTCTGAACAGCCCTCTGAGATACCACCTTAGGCCTTTCTGAGGTCCTAAAATATTTTATAGCCACATCCTGGGTCATGGACTGTCATTTCCACGATATCATGTTTTTACTCAGGTTAGCCCTACTCAGTGTGGGAGGAGACTACACAAGGACATCAGTACCAGGAGGTGGGGGTCCCTGGAGGCCAGGGTGGAGCCTGGCTACCACAATTCTGCTTCCACAGCTCGTCAGTGTCTTACCATCTTCTCCACTCCAGTTGTAAGTGGCAGATTTTTCTCAGTGCTCACTACTAGGCCCTCTTCAATACCATACTTTCTCCCTAAGTAATTTCAGCCAAGCCCCTGGCTTCAATTTCCATCTCTAATCCAAATGTGTACTACTGAATGTATAGTTCCACACTGTTCTTCTGGGCTCCAGACCATCTCCACCTGAATGTCTCACATGCACCTAACAGTCAACATATCCAAAATGGAATTCATATTCCCACCCCACCCCCCATACTCTTACAGGGTTTCTTTCCCTTGTAAATGTCACCACTCTCCACTGAATTTCTCATGCCAGAAATCTGAGCTCACCTTTGGCCCTGCTTCCCCTTAACTTGGCATACCTAACTCACCTTTAAACCTATTGATTTTTACTTTGTAACCATGCCTCAAAGCTGCCCTGCATACAGGTGTCAGTCAACCTTGCCCTCTAGGTTACAATAATAGTTTATTTGCTTTTCCATCTACCTCCACACCTGCCTCCCTTTAATCCGTTCTCCACATGCAGAACACAGTCACTCTACAAATATATAAACCTTACGTCACTTCCCTGCTCAAAACTCTCCTTAGAATATGTCAAAAATCCCCAACCTGATCCCAGAGGCCTTGTCTGATCTGACCCCTTGCCTGCGTCTCCACTCTCATCTCACACTGTTCTGCCTTCTCTACCCAAACTACACCAGCTACTTGCAGCTTCCTGGGTCCCAAGCTTCTCCACCTGCTTCTTCCCACCCCTTTTTGGTCTGCAGAATGTTTCCTTCCTGTCTCAGCTTAAGTCTCTTCTTAAGGCCTTCTATGATCTCAGCAATCTAGGTTTGGCCCTCCTGCTCTGAGCCCTCACAGCACCCTGCTTTTCTTTTACAGCATTTATTACAACTGTAATAATTTGTGCAATTATTTGTTTAATGCATGTAAGCTCTATGACAGCAGGAACTCTGTCTTGCTTACTACTATACCCCTAATGTCCAGCACAAAGCAAGAGTTCAATAAGTATTTGTTGAGTAAATGCTATTTTTCCTTTTAAGGGTGAATATCCTTTCTGGTACATAGATTATTTACTATTTCTAATCTTTTAAACACTAGGAAAAATAGCCAACCTATACTAGAGTTGTGTGTTAAGACTAGATGAGGTCTGGTGTGTAAGTGAGGTCATTCTGCACGTGATATGATGGAGATATTAAAAGCTTTAAGATGTTCAAAGAAGGGGAGGGATGCAGGCAGAGTAAACAGTGATTTGTGCTCCCTCCAGGTCTCAGCTGAAAACTTAGCACTTTAAAGGATTTAGTATAATTGACCAAATTGACTAAGACATTATGTATCCATCAAAAATTAAATGTTTGTCATGATGGTACAGTTAATATGTTCATTTGAACTGAAATGTAAAGTTTTTTTCCTAACAGCTGGTCATTAAATATAATTTGGTGCATATAACTCAAAAAGAATTCAGATATTTAAATTTGGCTGATTGATTTGCAAGGTGAAATGGCTTTGCCAATCATATGATGAATATCTTCCATAAATCAAATTACCAAGTCATTTTAAAATATATTTAAGACACATAAGATAAATGCATTTTATCAAAAATATTGCATTCACAGTATTGTATTTGTATTGAAACTAACATTAATACTCTTTTACCCAACTCTGAGTATACCTAGTTAAACAAATGCCTCTGAGTGAAAGAAAACAAGGAAAGTTAATAATCATATGATATAGGTTTAAACCCATTTAGGTCTACTTTTCAAAAATAACGAGGATTGAGCAACCAATTATTTTGTAAGCAATATTATTTCCTATTCTCAGCTTTCTGCAAAATTGAAGAAGGATCTGACCTAATTTTCAGTTGATCATTAAATTTAATTTTGGGTCTATAACTCAAAAGGAATTTTAAAAATGGAATATCCCATCTATTCCTAATTTGCTGAGAGTTTTCATCATGAAAACAATGTTATATTTTATCAATTGTTTATTCTTCATCTATGGATATGATCATGTGGTTTCTCTTCTTTAGTCTGTTGATATTGTAAAATATATTGATGGCTTTTTAGAAAATTGAATAACTTTGCTATTCAAAACTGGTTCCATTACCATCTACTCACTTCTGTAAATGATAATTCTCAGTGGTACATCCATGAAAATAAAAAAATAGAATTTTTGCTGAGCCCTATCAATTTGTTCATATATCTGTGGATGAATGGTACTTATTAATAGTAACTATGTCTATTATTAATGTTATTATTAATAAGTAATGTAATTAATACTAACAATAATATGTGTGATACTATTGATCACATTAGTAACATTCATCCACAGATACATGAACAAATGGGGGAAAAATCCAACTAATTAATACCATTTTACTTTTCATATTTAATAATTAACAAAATTTGTAATGGTATTTTTATTTGTTGTATATGACTAATACTTAATATGTTAACTCAATCTAGGAGAAATTTGATAATGAATGCCTAGGGTCATAGGGGATAAAAATCAAACATATACATATATCTTCATTACAAAGGAATAGAGAAACTGATAAGAAACCTTCGTTTAAAATATATTACATTGGATAAAATTCTGTGAAAGGAGTAGAATACAACTGTGGGTATAAGAAGAAAAAACATGTAAAACTTCCAACTGCTAAAAAGAGAGCATGTTTACATGTTTTTAAAATATTGTAAGATGTTAGAATTATTGAACTGCCAAGGTATTTAGGTTCCTCTGAATATGTTTAAAAGATACTTAATAGTTTAATAGTTTATCTTTATATGTCAATATTTATAATCTGCTAGGTATCCCACTCTTTACAACTATTTAAACATAAGACAAAAATTTTAGATATTAGCCTCAAAATGTGCCAGGAATAACATGATTTTTAAAAAATTCCTTTTAGGGATAATGAACAAAAATGTTTGAAGACCCTTGATTGAAAATATCTAAAGGCAAGATATCCCCTTTATTAGCAAAAAGTCCAAAGCAGTATTTGGTTAAGTAAGGAGAGAGAGGCATTCTGGCCAACCGTGCCCTGGCTCAACATTCGAGCTCTCTTCCAAGGAAGCAAGGCTTTCATCAAACTTACCCAATGCACCACCTAAATGTGTCCTGACTTGTGCAGGACAAATGGCCATGCCAGTTGGGGGCTCCCAAAGACCTTCAGCATGTGTGACTGAGGACCCTGCTGATTAGGCCCCTATTCACCTGCCCCGTCTCTTCTCTCGCATTAACTCACACTCCTCCGTGTCCCGACTTTGTGGAAATACCTGTGAGTCCCCAACACGCCCTCTTCATCCTTCACGCCCCAGCTCCTCCTTCCACTTTCCTTTCTTCTGCTATCTCTTCTTGTCCTCCAACACTGAGCTCAGGTACCACCTCCCAAATTAAGCTTTTGCTGATCCCTCCACAATCCCCGGCTTGGGCGAGGGGCCTCTCTTCAGCTCCCACAGTTCCCCAGGTTCTCTCCACAATAACACACTAAGGTTACTGTACTGCAGTTCCAAAAATGTAATGGGAAAACGACTCACCTCTGAGTGTTTGCTAGGAATGCTCATTCCTGGGCTCACTGCACAAGAGCCTATTTCAGTTTATTGGGGGTGGAGTCCAGGAAGCTGCACAAATGAGAGGCACTGCAGGTGATCTGTTGCAAGTGATACAATGAACACGTTCTGAGAAATTCTACTGTCATGCAATTGCTCATTTGTCTGAGCCTACACTAGGCTCTGAACTCTTCGAAGACAGAGAATGTCTTATTCACCACCATCTCTTTCTATAGTGCCTAGAACACTGCCTGGCACAGGGTAGGCACTCAGTAAATGTTTGATGAATGCATGAAAAAGCCAATTCTCCCATTTTAACTTTCTCCTATATCAAGGCTTGCATTCACCCAGGTCAACTAGGACTTCCTTGGTCCGAGTTGATCTATATCCATACAGTGAGGTTACCCAGCTTTTCTCATATCAATCAGAAGCTATATGTATCTCTGATAGTATAAAATATAAATCATTCTTATTTTATCAATGATTTTTCATTTTTGACACCTTTCACAAATCATTGTCTTTGTTGTGTGATAAAGGGCTGAGAATTCTTGCCCTAAACAGCCTGGTACAGGCTACAAACTTCAGTTATGTGCCACAACCACCTCCCTCAATTCAACAAACATAGGAGGAATGCAAGCGTTTTGCCCTTATTGTGGCAGGGGTATGCACAGTCCATAACCCCAGTTATACAGTAAACTGGCCAGACAGATGAATGCAAAGTCTGTCAGGTGCTGCACACCAAGGCTTGGCATCCATGGGACGTCGGGCGGGGGGCCGGCGGGGGAAGAGGAAATCCTGAATGACCTCCCCCACCTTTTCAGCTTTTCCCTCCCCCAGCTCTCCACTGGCTGTGGCACTTGGCCACTCCATAGGGCCACTCCAGTCACTGGTAGGAAACATTTTCACCAGTATTTTCTCTCTCTCCTTCCACATTCCCAAGACCCTGTGGTCCACATTGTGCCGTTGTCCCTACTCCATCCCCTGCAGTGCCCCATTTCTTTGTCCTACTCTTTCACCCAAGGCTCACTCTCAACTTCATCTCATTCCACAGGACTTGGGGCAGCGGTGCAGGGGCCAGGTGTCTCTGGAGCCTGGGAGTGGAAGGAGTTAGAAGACAGCACTGTGGTCTCACCTCAGGATGGATTGTCAAAAAGATCCTCATATCTTGCAGACTGTCAAAGTTGACATGCGGGCATTCTGGGTTCTTCCTCTAGTTAGGAGTACATCAAGAAAACAGAGGGTGGCAGAAGGCATAGAAAGAGAGAATGGGTCCAGAGACTTTGCAAAGAAAAATTAAACTAATCTGAGCATGAAGGGAATGAAGGGGGTGTCAAAATGGTACGACCAGTGCCAAGTGTTGCTGGACATAGGAGTCCCCTTCTGGACCCTGGGTTAAGATCACCTGGACCGTTCCATAAACACTTCCCAGTGGCGAGTTCATATACATTTGGGAGTCATCAGCCTAGGGTTCAGAGTTGAAACCAAGAGAACTGAAGAACTCTTCTAGAAAAAGGATGTAGGTGTAGAAGAAAAAAATGCTGAAGGTTGATTCGCGGGTTTTACCCAGTTAGGAGCTGTCAAAGGAACCAAAAAAAAAAAAAAAAGAGCATGGAGAAGGGAAAAGAGAGGACAAAGTAACGGAGGAGACAACACAGCACAGTGTACGCAGGGATATGTTAGTTAAAGGAGAAAGGATTCTACAGGAAAAGGGGATGAGCAATATCGTCAGCGACAGAGAAATTCAAATAGAGGACAGACAGAGAGGAAAGTTTCCTTGCAAAACGGAAAGTCGAAACAAATGGTACATTTTACTTTGTCTTACATAGCTGAATCCCCAATGAAACATCTGCGGTAGAATGGAGTTTAGTATCATACACTGAGCCCACAGCATTCGCAGGACTGCTTTTAGTTTTGCAGATGCATCTGAATAGCATACACACGGCTTTCCAAGAAACACCACCCCAACATTCCTTCCAAACAAGGGTGAGGAAATAAAGGAAATATCATATGGTACTGCATGGTCTCTGAGGGAGCAAAAACATTTGGGTTTGCTGTGGATCAGGTAAACAAACACCCACTAAATATTGAGGCACGCATAAGCAGAATGACTAAGATAATTCTGGCATAAAATTACACTAGCAGTCAGAGGAGAGACAAAATGAAGTAATTGGATCATGAAAATTAATACAAGTCGACTTTCAGTTTTCAGTACAGGTCACTGAAAACCACTTACTATTCAAAGATCACTTTCCCTCCCGGTTTGTGCTTCTTCTCCTTGCCCTGAGAGAGAGGAAAGTGACAGGAGGGGCCCAGGGCAAAGTCTCAAGTTGAGATAGTGGAATAGAAGAAGAATCGTGCTTATGTTTCTAAGGCAGTGCCTCCTAACTTTGACCCACATTGATTTTGCCATCCGCAACACACTTCCATGGGCACGTCCAGGGTGAGAGGCCGTCCTGTCCTCTCCCACAAACACAACATTGAAATTAGAATGAGAATGATGCTATTATGGGTGTATCTTTCTTTTAAACGGCAGCTTTATCAAGATGTATTATGGATTGAATTTTGTCCCCCCAAGGTTTCCTTTGTTGGAGGCTTGGTGCACATTGTGACAGTGTTAAGAAGGTGGGAAATCCTTTATGGTAATTGAAAGGTGGGGCCTTGAAGAGGTGATTAGATTGTGAGGACGACGTCTAAGTAAATGGATGAATCCACTGATGGTTTAATGGTGGGCACAGGTGCCATTCTGAGGGTGTGAAAAGCAGGAATGAGGAGTTAGCTCTATCTCTGCTCCACCATCTGCCATGTGAGACCCTGTGTCACTGTCAACACCAACAAGGCCTTCACCAGATGTGTTCCCTGCACTTTAGACTTCCCAGTCTCTGAAACTGTAACCAATCAATTTCACTTTCTTATAAACTACCCAGTTTCAGGCATTTCTGTTTTAAGCAACAGATATGGACTAATACAGAAAATAGGTACCAGGGAAGTGGGTTGTTGCTTATAACAAATACTTAAAAATTGAAGCAGCTTTGGAACTTGGTGTTGAGGACAGCCTGGTAGAACTTGGAGGAACCAGCTAGGAAAACATTCTACGTGACCAGAATACCTATAGAAATGTGGACAGTAAAGGCCATTCTGATAAGATCTCAGATGTAAATGAGAAGGGACTCATTGGAAACTGGGGCAAAGATCACCCCTGCTATGAACCGACAAGGAACTTGGCTGCATTCGTTCATGTCTGAAAGTTTTATGGAATATAGAATTTAAAGATACAGAACCAGGGTATTTGGCAGAAGAAATTTCTAAGCCGCAAAGCATTCAGGAAACCACATGACTACTTGCAACAGCCTACCCTGAGTTATGACAAAAAGGCATGACATAAACCCAGAATTTATAATTCAAAAGAAAGAAGAGGGCAAAAAATTGGAAAACTTTCAGCCTGACTGCAAAAGCAAGTATATTGCCCAGCAACTCTTTGCTAAGAAGATTGGTACAGAAGAAAGGGATTAACCTGAGAAAGGAAAAAAGGCTTTGAAGGTATTTCAGAGATCTTCCAGGCTGCCCCTCCCATCAAAGGCCCAGAGACCTAGACAGAGAGAATGGTTTTGGGGAACAGGCATGAGGTGCCCTCCACGGGCTTGCTGCCATGGCACCCTGGGAAGCTGCTTCCAGCACCAGCACTCTGGCTGCTCCAGCCATGGCTAAATTGACCCCAGGTGTGGCTGGACCTGTAGCTTTGGAAGATACAAGCCAGAAGCCTTGTGGCATCCATGTGTTATTAATTCTACACACTTGCAGAATGCCAGATCTGTGGAGACTTGTGAGCCTCCACCCCAATTTCAAAGTATGTATGGAAAAGGCTGAGGACCTATGGAAGAGATCTGTCACAGGGGCAGAGTCACCACATACAACCTTCACTAGAGCAATGCCAAGAGGAAACGTGGGGTAAGAGTTGCAGCAGAAAACCCCCACCAGTGCCATGACTAGAGGAGCCTTGAGAGGGGGACTGCAATGAAGACCCCAGAATTGTAGAGCTACCAGCCTGCAACACCAGCCTGGGAGAACTGAAGCATGGCTGGAGAGCAGGAAAGCCATAGAAGCAGAGCTGCCTGAGGACTCAGGGACCCATCCCCCACACCAGTGTGCAGAGAATGCCAGACATCAAGTCAAGATACATGGTTCACCAGCTTTAAGATTCAATGCCTGCCCTGCTGGGTTTTGGACCTGCTTAGGACCTGCTACAACTTTCTCTTGGCCTATTTCTCCCTCTTTGAATGGGAATATGTACACTATGCTTGTCCCATCACTGTATCTTGAAGGAAATAACTTGTTTTGATTTCACAGATGGGATCTTCATACTTTGGACTTTTGAGTTGAAACAAGTTAAGACTTTGTGGATGAAATGAATGTATTTGTGTGTAAAACAGACATGAGTTTGGGGGGTCCAGGGGCAGAATATCATGGACAGAAATGTATCCCCCCAAAGTTTAATGTGTTGCAGGCTTGGTCCCCACTGTGACAGTGTTAAGAAGGTGGGAAATCTTAGTACAATCATTGAAAGTTGGGGCCTTGAAGAGGTGATTAGATTGTGAGGGCCATGCCCAGGTAAATGGATCAATCCATTGACAGTTTAATGGTGGTCATGGGTGTGGTTCTGAGAGCTTTAAAATGAGGAGAGAGGAGTTAGACAAAGGTCTCAATGTCATACCCTGTGTTGCTGAAGTCCACCAAAGAAGAGCCTCACCAGATGTGCTCCCTGGACTTTGAACTCCCCAGCCTCCAAAACTGTAAGCAATAAATCTTGTTTTCTTTGCAAATTACCTAGTTCTGGATATTTTGCGATGAGCAACAGAAGCAGACTAATGCAAGATAGATTTCAGATATCACACAATTTATCCATTTGAAGTGTACAAATCAATGGCTTTTAGTAGCCACAGAATTGCACACCCATCGTAACATTTCATCACCCCAGAAAGAAATCCCATACCCATTAGCAGTTACTCCCCATTTCACCCCAAACCCCCAGCTGCCAGGAACCGCCAATCTACTTTCTGTCTCTATGAATTTGCCTTGTCTGGACATTTTATATAAGTGAAATGACACAATATGTGGCCTTTAGTGACTGGATTCTGAAACTGGCTAATGAAAATATGAATATAATTTATTCATGGTTCATCCATGTTGCAGCATGTGTAAGTTTTTCATTGCTTTTTATGGCTGAATCATATTTTGCTGTATAAACATATCATATTTAATTTATTTATTCATAAGTTGATGAACATTTGGGTTGTTAACACTTTGGGGCTATTATGAATAATGCTTCAGTCATTGAACACTCCCTTACAAGGTTTGCACACATCATCTTGAACCTAATCTATAATAAGAGCAGCTAATACCACCAGAGGGTGGCTGTAGGGGTCACAGGCACCATCTCATTTCATCTGCTCAGAGCCCCTATTTGCAGAGCCAGGATCCAAATCTCCAACACTCTGATTCCAAAAGCCATGCTTCTAATCTCTTTGCATTACTTCCTCTAAGTAGAAAGATTAGAAAAGGGCAGTCATTACTTCAAGTGAACTATACTATGAGTAAGACATTACTTATAACACCTCTTATCTGATCACAACCATCCTGATTGAAAACCACCACCTCTTAACATGTGGTTCTCTAGAGAAATATATTGTGGGCTAGAGAGAGGCCCTCAAAATGTATCAGAACAGTATTCTCAGATGCTGGAGCTCTAAAGATGCTCCAGAAGTGGTGGAGATGCTTTTTTTTTTTTTTTTAATTTTTATTTTGTCAACATACAATGTATATGATTATTATGGCCNTTTATTGTCTGAACAGCCCTCTGAGATACCACCTTAGGCCTTTCTGAGGTCCTAAAATATTTTATAGCCACATCCTGGGTCATGGACTGTCATTTCCACGATATCATGTTTTTACTCAGGTTAGCCCTACTCAGTGTGGGAGGAGACTACACAAGGACGTCAGTACCAGGAGGTGGGGGTCCCTGGAGGCCAGGGTGGAGCCTGGCTACCACAATTCTGCTTCCACAGCTCGTCAGTGTCTTACCATCTTCTCCACTCCAGTTGTAAGTGGCAGATTTTTCTCAGTGCTCACTACTAGGCCCTCTTCAATACCATACTTTCTCCCTAAGTAATTTCANTCCAAACTGAGGTCCCCAGAGATGGAATCTGCCTCCCGGGAAGAGGGAGTTTATCTGGCGCCGACGCCCAGGGTGTGGCGGAGAGGCGCTCTGGGCGGGCTTCTCTTCCCAGCCCCCCCCCGACGCTGGCCGGGGACTTCCCACGCTACCAGCCCCGTCTGAGATCCGCGGGAAGAGTGGGACTATAGGCCGGTCCACAGGCCCCGGGGTGCCCCGCGTCGAGGCACACAAGTGGCTTGGCTCAGTGAAGAAGTGAGGAGCCGCACCATGCGAAGATGGCTGGCTTGCCTGGTCTGAGCCCGCCGGCTCCGCCCCCCCTGGAGAAAATGGAGGCAGCGCTGCTGAAGGCGCCTAGCCTGGTG
>NW_007727093.1:246349-269809 GCF_000696425.1 Galeopterus variegatus
GCGCCTTCCTCTCCGTCTCTGTGTCACCGCTGCCGTCTTTCCTGGCCTTTGTTGCCTTGGGGTGCTCGGTCTCCCGGCGCAGTTGTGTCGCTCTCAGGAATCTTCTTTTGCATCGGCCCTAAAACCTTGAGACTGTAATTGCTTTTTTTCGTTGTAGATTAGTTGATCAGTGATTTATTTGTTTTCTATTGCTCTTGGAAATGCAAATAGTACTCGGGCAGCACAGCGCACACTTCACAGGCTCTCTCTGTCCTCTGGCACGCTCACTGCAGACCCGTCGCCATCTTGCTCCCTCAAGATGCTTATTTTGAGGAAGAGGATGCTATGGTCTCAAAGTTTGTGTCCCCCAAAATTCATGTTGAAATCCTCACCTCCTAGGTGATGGTATGAGTAGGTGGAGCCTTTGGGAGGTGATTAGGTCATGAGGGTGAACTCCTCATGAATGGAATTAGTGCCCTTATATGTAAAGTCCAGAAAGCTAGCTAGCTCTTTCTCCACTGTGTAAGGACACAGCAAGAGTACAGCAATCTGTCAGCCAGCAGGAGAACCCTCGCCAGAACCCAGCCATGCTGGCACCCTGATCTTAGACTTCCAGCCTCCAGAACTGTGAGAAATAAATGTTTGTTGTTTACATTTATGTTTTCCAGTCTTTGGTAATTTGTTGTAGCTGCCTGAACTGACTAAGACAGAAGGTATCTCAGGAAAAGTGTGGAATCAGGGATCTGAAGTAAACCTTCACCCTCCTCTAGACTTCTTCTACCATTCTATGGCCTATTGGATACTCCCAATACATGGACAAGGCCTTCCCCTTCAGGTTGATTACTCTGAATAGTATACAGAATATTATCTCCTTTTTCTTCCCATCACAGACATAGTCAACACCTCTTCGTTCCTCTAACATGTGACACCCAGTGCTGATTCTGTCTTTGCCCTGTTATTTCTTCTACCAAAATTTTCCTTGCTTCTCTTTAGGCAAACTCCTCTGAGTTCTTCAAGATTCATCTTACATGCAACTTCCTCAATAGACACTTTGGGAGCTGTGCCCAAGGAACCCACTGGGACGGGAAAGACATTGGATACAACCGCAGTACAGAACACCCTCAAAAGGCACTGAATCATAGGATCCTGGAGTGTGGAGATGCTACTGGTGCCCCATTGCCTTCCCCTGACACTTACCACATCACTGCACGCCTGCCCACCTTCTGAATGAATTCTTTTGCACTTCTTTGTCCTGGGAAGCTTGGAAGTGATGGAGAATAAATGCACCCCCACACATGGTCTCAACCAGTAACCAATGGGTGTTACTAAGTAAATAGCAAGCAGCCTTACCCCTCAGATAGGGTAACTCTCAGAAAGACATTCACACTGCATTCCAGAGTCTCTCCAGAAGGAGTGAGCTCACCGTCCTGGGATCCTCAGTAATAACTAGCTTCCTTCCCTTTCCTGTCTCACTTCCACACTCCCCTACTGGTATTTCCTGGGATCACTTCTAAAAGAAACAATTTGCACTTGAATCCTTTCCTCGGTGTCTGTTTCTGGGAAAACTCAAACTAACACATGGTGATTATCTCTTACAATCCAATCTCACCAGAATTCCTTGCAGAAACTGTTCTGAAACACACACTCATAAGGGGAGGTCCTACACACAACAAGGATGTAATAATGGGTTTATGCTTCATTTTCTTAACAAAGTTCAAAAGAAGCAGGTCAGGAGCTGATGTCTTCTCAAGGATCCAGTCATTAGGGGATGAGTATCTTTTATGTTCAGGTTGCTGCAGAGGAATGAGGAGTAGACAAAAGAACTCTTGTTGGATGATAAATGGAACCACTGCAGTTGTCATTCCTGGGATTGTCTTACCTCTCGCTGCATTGTACAAGCACTTAGCATGATGCTTGGTACATGGCAGGTGCCCAACAAATTCTGATTATCTTTAATAAGGATATAGTTTGCAGACCAGTGAGGAGAATGCATTTCAGGATCTTCTGCTTTTTAATACATCATTCGTCTTGGCACGTGTGGATCTACTATCTTTGTTAGCATAAAGTCTAAGCTACTATTAAAAAGTAAACCCTCTAAATATAGTGGCAAAATAAACAAACCTACAGGTGATGAAATTGTAAAAATCTAAACACACACACAAGTGAGTAGAAATAAAATAGAAATATGAATAAGATCTGTGGATACTATCAATGTCAATAAGTTGGTTGTGATATTATACTATCATTTGGAAAAATGTTATCATTGAGGGAAATTCAGCAAAGTATATGCAGGAGCTCTCTATATTATTTCCCACAGTGGTGTATGAACCTACAATTATCTCAATTCAAATTTCAACTAAAAATATATTGTTTCCTTAATAACAGTATAGGTAATCTAGACAGCTCTGCTCTACAAGGTCATTCAGGGATTCAGGTTTCTTCCATCTTGTTGTTCCAGTATCCCCAAGGGTGCTATCTTCATCTACAAGTTTGAAGACAAGTCACCAACTAAGATGAGTTTTGGTCCATGGGAAGGGAGCAAAGGGGGCAATCAATGTCCTTTTAAGCATGTGATGCAGAAATTGCACCCATCACTTTCACTCACACACCATTGGCAAAAACTTAGCCACACAGGACATCTAGCTGCAAGGGAGGCTAGCAAATGTGGTTTTATCCTGGATGGACATGTTCTAGTAAAACAACATTATTATGGAAGAAAGGAAGGAATGACAAATTTGGGGCAACAACCAGCAATTTTCTACAAAGCACAAGTTAGTTTTGTTGGTTGATGTAGTGAGTAGGTTCTTTGATGTGTGCCAAAAGTCCCTTCCTTTGGATAAATCACATCTTACATGTTCTATAATAATCTCTCTCTGTCCAGTGGTTGGGTGGGACTAAATCCCATCTGTGTTAGGCTGAATAATGGCCCCAAAATATATTCATGTTCTACTCCCTGGAACCTATGAATGTTATCTTACATGGCAAAGGGACTTTGGAGATGTGATTAAATTAAGTGTCTTGAAGAGATTATTCTAGATTATCTGCATGGGCCCTTAATGTATCTTTATCTATATCCTTATAAGAGGGAGGCAAAGGGAAATCAAACTCAGAAGAGAGAAAATGTCATGTGATAACAATGGAAGCAAAGAGAGATTTCAAGTCGCTATGCTACTGACTCAGAGGAAGAAAGGACCATGAGCCAAGGGATTCAAAGAATACAGATGTAGAAGCTGGAAAAGGCAAGAAAACAAATTCTTCTCTAGAGCTTCCGCAAGGAACCAGACCTGCCAACACTTTGACTTTTGCCCAGTGGAAGTGAATCCCAACTGCTGGGCTCCAGAATGGTAAGAGAGTAAATGTATGTGGTTTTAAGCCACCAAGTTGGTGGTAATTTGTTACAGCAGCAACAGGAAACCAATACATCATCCCAGGGAGAATAATCATCTAGATGGTCACATGACCCATGACTGTTCCAGAGTCTTCCCTGGGACATTTATTGGAACTAACAGGAAAAACAGATTTAAGGTATAAGGAAGTTATCAGCTTTGGCTGCCAACAAATCCCATCTTGTTATCACGGGGAGAGGTCCAGCCAAACAATAGTAAGGTGAGCTGAGAGGTGGGGAGAGAGTGCTCTGATGTTTGAGGCCCTGATGCGAGATCCAACTACTGAACTTCCAGTTACAGAAGCCAATCATTTCTACCTTTGATATGCCTGTATTGGGATGAATTTCTATGACTTGCTACCAAAGATACCTAACTAACATAGTTGGTTTCCATGTTCCTCAGTTCCTGAAAACACTATAGAACAAAGTGGCAGACTATTTTACTATTTCAGAGGCTCCATCAAGCCCTTTAAGGAAAGCTCCAAATGCTTGAGACCTGAAGAGGCAGCCCTTGGCCAAAATACTGAAAATAACATGTAGTTTTCCTTTTTGTCTTTTTTCGTGACCGGTAACGGGATCGCAACCCTGGGTGTCGCGCCCACACCGCGCTCAGCCAGTGAGCAGACCGGTCTCTATATGGGATCCGAACCCTTGGCAGGAGCGCCGCCGCACTCCCAAGTGCCACACTCTACTGAGTGCGCCACCGGGCCGGCCCAGAACATGTAGTTTTAATCAGCACCACTTAAACACTTAGCTTAATCAGGACTGAGAGAGGCATTCATTGTTCCTTGCAGAGGTCTTCAACATCTAATGGGAAAAACATTTTAACAAATGCAGTGTAAATGACAAATGCTTGTTTCTTGTCTAAAAGAAATCAATTCCTGAAACCATTAACCCCATTTAGTTGTAGCTCTATTTTTTCCTATTTATTTTCCCCTTATGATTTTTTTAATTAGTGAGAGTAAATAGGTTTATCCGGGACATAGAGCAGTATAGTGGGAAGAGCATGGAGTGTGGAGGAATTTGGAGTCAGAAGCCTTGGCTTTTAATATTAGTTCTGTCGTTTATTAGTTCTGTGACCTACAGCAAGTCACTTAATCTCATTTGGTTTCCAGATGCAGTGTGGGACTACTACAAAGACTCTCTTACCCACCTCAGATGGTCATAATGGTAAACACCTATTAGGGCCATTATTTTATTGTATTTTATTATTTCATATCTTATCATATGAAATATTATTTTATTATTTTAATAAAAGCACCTATTAGGTGCTTCTCCACCTTTACTGTGCATAGGAATTACTTAGGTGTTTTGCTAAAATGTAGGTTTTTATTTTTTAGGTCTAGAGTGGGACCCAAGACTTAACTTTTTTTTTTTCTTAATTTTATTTTGCCAATATACAATGTGGGTGATTATTGTGGCCCATCACTGAAACCTCCCTCCCCCCTCCCTCTCCCCCTCCCTCCCAACAATATCCTTTCTGTTTGCTTGTCGTATCAGCTTCAAAGAATTGTAATTGTTATGTGTTCTTCCCCCACCCCCCGGTTTTGTGTGTGTGTGTGTGTGTGTGTGAATTTATTCATTTATTTTTAGTTCCCACCAATAAGTGAGAACATGTGGTATTTCTCTTTCTGTGCCTGACTTGTTTCACTTAATATAATTCTCTCTAGGTCCATCCATGTCGTTGCAAATGGCAGTATTTCATTCTTTTTTATAGCTGAGTAGTATTCCATTGTGTAGATAGAACATATTTTCCGTATCCACTCATACGATGATGGACATTTGGGCTGGTTCCAACTCTTGGCTATTGTGAAGAGTGCTGCAATGAACATTGGGGAACAGGTATACCTTCGACTTGATGATTTCCATTCCTCTGGGTATATTCCCAGCAGTGAGACTTAACATTTCTAATAAGGTCCCAAGTAATGTTGATGTTACTGGTCCACAGTTGCAGATAACAGGGTTTTAAAGTGTCTTCCAAGCTTGAAATTTCCTTTCTCTACAAATTGCCCCAGTTTATAGCTGCGAGATATTAATAGCTATTCTTAAACCCCCTTGCCATAGCGGACTATATGAGAAGTGATTTCTAACACAAACTGGGTAAAAGAAGGTCTCACCTGCAAACCTGTGGTTTTGAACAGGAACAACCAAAGATGTAGCATTTATTCACTTGCTCTTTCATTCAGTAATACTTCTTAAAATATTTTTTTAATTTTCTAAAAATAATAATTTAATGTTAAAGAATGAAATACTACCATTCACAACAACATGGATGGACTTAGAGAAAATTATATTTAGTGAAACAAGTCAGGCACAGAAAGAGAAATACCACATGTTCTCTCTTTTTTGTGGGAGCTCAAAATAAATAAATAAATATACAAAAAAATAAAGGGTAGTGGGGGAAGAAGACACAACAATCACAACAATTCCTTAAACTTGTAAAGATAAGTGAACAGGTATGATAAAGTGGGGGGGTGGGGAAAGAGGGCGTGCAGAAAGAGGAAAAGGTAAAGGGACACAAAAAGCAACTACAATGTATATTGAGAAGTTAAAATAAAACATGAAATTAAATCTAAAAAAAAATTATTTTGCAGTTGGCTGTTACAGGGACCTATACCCTTGACAATGGTGTTATAACACTGTGCTCTAACCAACTGAGTTAACTAACCAGCCCCATTTGGCAGTACTTCTGAAATTCTCTGTGCCACACGGTATTATAGGCAGCAGAGATGCACCAGTCTGTAAAGCAGGTCTCTTCCCTCATGGAGCCTTCATTCTAGTAATAGGCAAGGTAATTTCAGATGGGCTAAGTGCTGTGAAGGGACTGAAGAATCTCAAGTAGCTGCAAGAGACTTTAACTGGGGGGGAGAAGGGAGCCAAGTTCTAACGTCTTCTTCTGCGGCGACCTCGGAGGCCACATGTAGAAGATAATGGAATAACAGATGAAGGAAGCCTGGGTCCTTGAGTGATGGTGTGGACCAGAGAGCATTCTTCCCCTCCCTGCAGACTGAACCGGACTGTCAGGACAGTGAGAAATGCACTTTTATTGCACCAAACCACCGACATTGCAGGCCTAACAGTTATAGAAGCTAGCACTGCTTACCATAAACACCAACAGCTGTTCAACTCTTTTGGAGATTCTAAAACTTGCCCTTATTCACTGAAGTTAACTAAAGCTGCTCTCTACTACTTGAAACCCAAAGAACCTTAACACCAATATCTGTGAGAATTTAATGAGCTAATGGTGTGAAGGTGCTTTGTAACATATATAGTGTTGCACACCAGTGAGAAATTATGACAGCAAACGCATCTTCCTGAAATCGCCCACTGTCAAGATATATTATTGGGGGGAACAACACTAAACAAACATTGACATATAAACTCACACTGAGGTCAATTCTTTTCTCTGGTCCTTTTTTAGATTTGCTGTTCTGACGTTCACAAAATCAACTCACGAAATTGCAGTAGAAGCTAAGGAAATAATTATAAAGTTTGTAATTTTCCTTTAAAAACCTAAGTGCTTATATCTTAAAAGAGTCCTTGATGGCACAAGAATATTAACATTTAAATTCACCACTTCTCATGTTTATCACACACTAAATCTGGGTATCCCTCAGAGGATCCTGAAATCCCCCAAGAGATTCTGATTTCCCCCCAAGGAAATCTGTTTTCTGTGCTACATCCTCAGGGGACTTTTCTTCCATAGCTGGTCTCAAGAGCATATAGCTTGTCTCCCAGCCCCCCGAGTACGCTTCCTCTTCTCTTCTAATCTTTATGTATCCTGAGCAGCCACAGCAAAACTGTCCCTTCAGACTGCTTGGTACAAAAATATCTCAGTCTCCTAAGACTTATGGCCAGATCACAGCTGAGGACAAGACCGGAAGGCAGGTCAGAGTATCCTATCAGAGAGGCCAATGCCAGGAACTTGGTTTTCTTCACTTGGCCTTTGTTAATTTTTGTATCCCAGGCCTTGAGTTTGCCCTCGTGACTTTGTGTTCTTGGTGAAAACTGAGCAACAAATATTGTAAATCACAAGAGCCTCTTTGAGTCTGAATGAGGAACCAGTTTCATTGGCAAGAGCAGCACACGAAGTCAAAACCTCCATCCTTTGAGCCACCAAAATAAAATCCTCCCCAGCCAGGGTCCATTCCAGATTCCAGGACGTGTGAGTGTGTGAGCACATGCGTGTGTGTGTGTGTGCGCGCGCACAAAGTTTGCAACTTTCTGTAGAATCACCCTCATGGTGAGGATACAAAGGTGGGCCTCTCAGGGAGGGCTCTGAATGACAATTCCAACCTTCCTTTCGTGGCTTTTAAGTCCTTGGTTCCTTTGGCAATAAAGGTAGGTCTTGGCACCACTACCTCCTTAGTGACCAGAATGGGTGGAACTTGAAAAATTAAGGAAAATCAGGGACACAGGAGAACATATGGACACACATAGATGAGATAACAGAGGCTGAATAAGATAGGCAGACAGTGAATATTCAGTTGTCTCAGGGAGTCTCATCCACCATCCTTCCATCCATCTGATAACCAAAGGAATGTGCTGGGACCAGATCAGCTGGATCACACTGTCTTCAGAGATCTGAGATGTCAGTAGTCACCTCCACCTGGCCTGAAACACATGATCACAGACCGTTTTTACTTAGAAGCAGACTTAATGGCAACAGAAAACCTAAAATAACCTCAAATTCTTCCTGTAACCCTCATGTAACCTAGTAACGATCCCAAATCTATACCTCATGTACAACCAACAGAAACCTGATGAAGTCATCACATACGGCTGCCTTTCTCTCTCTCTCCTGTGACCTTCCCCTTCTGGGATTCTAAACGGCTAAGCTCTGCTGGCCTCCTTGGAACGCATTTCTCAGGGTGACCTGACTCTGCATCTCTCCGGCTGCGATCGTCATATTGGCTCATAAATCCTTGCTATATGGATTTGGCCTCAGTTTCTTTTTTAGGTCAACACGTTTATCCAAGCAATACTGACTGTGCTCAGCAGCGCCCCTTTATCAGGATGCTCAGAGTTGGGGGCACACAAAGAGGCGGAAACCTAAAGGCAGAAACTGGAGGTGGGAAGAGCAGTAGACGTGACCCTGAAAGGGCTCCCGCCACGCTGGACACGCGGACTGGGGACGTGGGCGAGACTCACGGAGTGAACCTGCGACGCCCGCGGGACAAGGACCCTGCGCACCATAGAGACGCGAGACCTCCCGGCTTCCTAGAGAGGCCCGGAAGTGGCTCCAGGGGGCCGGGCCGACCGCTCGGGCCCTGGCGGGGGCGGGGGCCGCCAGGGATGTCTGGTCGCGCCCTCTCGCGCCTCGTCTGTCGCCGCCGTGAACGGGCAGAGGTCGGAGGGCAGTCCTTGCCCTGGAACGCGCTTCTTGTGGCCGCGCGCGCCGGGGGGCCGCTGTGGGCGACAGGTGGCAGCCCCCAGGAGGGGTCGGTAGTGCGGGACGCTGACCCTGGTGGCGGGAAAATTCATCCCCTTTTCAGCTCTCTTTCTCTTTCCAAGGGCCCGGACTCAGCTGGGCTTTCTAGAATGTCTCAAACCAATGCCTCAAACACTGGTTGGGCTCTCTTTTCTTTTCTCTTTGCTTTCTTTCTTTCTTTTTTTTTTTTTTTTTTAAGACAGCAGGCCCCAAGCTGGGAGCTTTCAACAGCTTCTAGCTAAACTTGATGCCTGTCTCTCGTTTTCAGCGCACTTCGGGGAAAGATTACCATCTCTCTATGACAAATCGGTACAGGAGGAGCTCAGTTTCCCTGCGCTGGGGTTTGAGGACACGCCTCTGGGTTTGGAGCCACTCCCCGAGGCCTCAAGCCCCTCCTCTGGGCCCTCCCCTAGAGAAGCTGCTGTTGCCCTTAGACCTATTTTCAGCACCAGCAAGAGGGGAAATGGGAACAAAGGGGGTGGCTTATGCAAATCCAGTGTGGGGGCAAGCTCAGTAGAGAAGGGTTGTATAACCCTGGTAGCTGAGTGACCTTCCACCAGAGGTGGGAGAGCACAGAACATTCTTGAATATGTCTGGTAGGATCACAGATCCTACCCTGTGATAGGGTCTGACCAATGAACATGGTCTAGGAAGAGCCCAACTGAGCATATGCAAGACTAATGTTAAAAAACTGGGAACCACCCCCTTAATTGAATACTCATTAGAGAAGCTGTAAAAGCAGAATCCCAGGCCAAGGCGGGGTTATTGCTCACTTTCCAGGAGGCAGCCTGTACCTTGCTGGCTGAGGTGTGTATTCTTTACTTTATACCAGACTTACGTTCAGCAGGTGGCTGCTCACTCTTGAGCCAGTCAGCACTCTGTACTGAACTTTAAGTATGTGTTTCTTGCTTTTTGTGTTAGACTTGATGTCTGTACTGATATCTGAACTTACCTTTGTGTTAAATTTGGTGTGGGCCCTGCTCAATTTCTGGAGCTAGGCCACACTCTCTCCATGGAACCTGTATTTCTTATCTGTTATATTAAACCTGTTCTCACTTTCTACTGTGACTCTGCTCTTGAATTCTTTCCTGTGGTGGAGTCAAGAACCTGGTAAGAGGACTGGGTGGGTTGAGGCCAAATATTGGGCCCCTCTAGCCTTGACCCTACCTCTGACATCAGAATGATTCTGGTTTCCCATTTAAAGTGGCAATGTGAGGTTCCCATTTAAAATGATTATCTTTGTAATAAAAGGTGAGTAACCATTGTACCGCATATGACAAATTGTGAAAGTGGTAAGGCAGTGACCTGAGCGAGCACCTCATTGCCCCACCCTAGTGGGAGGCGTTATACATTGTTGTTACGAGCCGTACAGACCTGGCTTCAAGCCCTGGATGCAGCTCAATCTCTTATGACTTACATAATTTGAGGGCAACTTTCTTAACCTCTGAGCTTTCTTCCTCATCTCTGAGGAGCTTGTGATAATACTAGTAACTATCTCAGAAGATT
Organism: Galeopterus variegatus; assembly: GCF_000696425.1. Classification (NCBI taxonomy): domain Eukaryota; kingdom Metazoa; phylum Chordata; class Mammalia; order Dermoptera; family Cynocephalidae; genus Galeopterus; species Galeopterus variegatus. Next base: position 256,651 of record NW_007727093.1, read on the forward strand.
ATCCTGAGGCGTAGATGGCAAACCTTGAAAGTGCCCAGACTAGAAGAAATAATAAATGTATTATTTATTTCACCGTGGTGGTGGTGGTGATGGTTTTCATTTTCTTTTTAGGGAAGAAGAAACAGGATCAGAGAGTTTTAGCAAGTTGCCCAGGGTCACGCAGAGAACTGGTGGAAGAGCCAAATCTAGGAGTCAGATTTCCAACGTGGGAATGTTAACCTTCATCACCACCTCAGAGAAGAGATGGGGCACCTTCTCCCTTTCCTCCGGTAACTGGGGGGTCCCCATGAGCTTGCAGGATGCGTTAACTGTGAAAGCCCGCACAGGACTCAGGTCAGCTTGGGCTCCATATCCAGCATTTCACGTCAGGGATTCTGCACAGGCCCAGGGGGTGATGCGGTTAAGGCGTGAGCTGTGGGGTCAGATGCACCTGGGTTCCCCTCGGTACGGCTCCCTGCTCTACCATTTGCTAGCCCTAGGACTTAGGGTTAGTCACTTTGTGTCTGCACCTCAGCTTTCTCATCTGTAAAATGGAATTTAACAAATTAGAACTTGTTTCAGAGGGTTGTTATGAGCATCAAGTGAAATAATTCATGGGCAGGGTTTAGCGCAATGCCTGGCACAGAGTAAGAGCTTGATAAACGTCAGCTGACGCTACTTTGACTTGTTGAAGGGGCTAACTGCTGACCTAGTGAGGGGAAGAGTACAAGTGTAGTACTCCTAGCAGATGTGGCAGAAAGGGGCATTTGAAGAGCTTGCGAAGTATTCATCCCATTTAGATTTACTGGGTCTACAATTTGCCAGATATTCCTTATCCCTACAGATACTGCTGGTCTGTGTTCACAGGGAGTTTATACAGTAGTTTGGGAAACAGATGGGAAATATCAGTTGTAAAATTATTTCATCTCTTGTCATCAGCATTGTGAAGACTTGCAAGGATTTTTGCGCAACAGATAAGTGGGTGAAAGGGGTTTGAGTGGGGAGCTGGACAAGAAGATTTGATACAGCTAAGGTGATGACCCTGAGTTAAAGACAGCTGTCCTTCTGCCTTCAGTTTCAAAACAGCGGGCATAAATTCTCTTATCTCTCTTGAGAATATTACTCTTCACATAATGCTGTGCCTGAGTCATCTTCCCAAATGTGTTTGGCCTTTTAGGTTTTACCCCTCATGTCCCCTTCATCTGCGTCAGGACTCGTCCCCTTATCGTCTCTAACGGCTTCATCATCTTTATGGCTTTGACTGCTTTGTATTAAACACAAGTAAATCATTTTTAGATCATGCATAGAATTTGAACTGCACTGTGTCACCAGGCCTTTAGCTTCAACGTATTTTCCAGATCTCAATACAAGAAGAACACAGTTACCTTTTACCTCTGGTCAGTACCTGTGCAGAAATTTAAAACGCCTAATCATAGGGTTACACAATCTGGGGGGAGGGCGGGGAGATATTTTTATCTTTCTTAATGTACATATACAAGTCTTTAATTTTTATGAAATCAGTCTTAAATTCTCTCTGTTCCATAGTCTCTGTTGGTGAACGGCTAGTGGCACTTAGATTTCTACACTGCATTATACTATCAGAGGATTAGTTCCATCATCATTTTGAAGTCTCAGGGATCAAGGAACTCTGTGCATAATCTAAGGTTCTTATTACTGATCCTTAGCATTTAATTAGGACTTTGCAAATCTGAAGGACTCCCAGCCATCTTTTATTAGTTTCTTCTCATGACTTCCCTGGGAGATGTCAACTTTATTACCTTCACTTTACTTTAGTATTACTTTAGTATTATCAAGGGGTCAGGCAGATTTTCACTTTTTGTTGTTGTTGTTTATGCCTATTTGTAATTAAGATTCCTTTTCTTCATCATGTGTATCTACCTGTATCCACTGAGGTCAGATGTGACCCTCCCCACAAAGGAAAGCAATTGCTGAACAAGCCTTCAAGCAGTGGCCACTATAGACACAGGTCTGTGTGTCCAGCCATAGAAGGAATCAGATGGAAACTAATTAATAAAACCGAAACCATTAAGAATGTGAAAATCTGACAGCTGGTTGAAGAAAAACCGCTGGCTTAGCGTTCATGAGAATTTCCCAGGGCTTTCTGTGGAATGTGTTTGCTGAGATTTTTATGTGCTATTGATATAGGGTATCAGTTAGGATGCGGTGGCTCCCAGTGGTAGCCTAAATGGCAAGTTTAATGGCTGGTAACCTGAGAAGGTTTTACCAACCTGATCAGTAGGTTTCACTGCTGTTTGTCCTGCTAAATTATTAATTTTTCCTTACCATTCTCATCTGAGCCACCTGGTCAGGTCAGTTTTAAAGGTTTTGCCTCAGATTATTCTGGAACTAGTTCGCAGGTGAGGAGTAAAGACCTGGAGGTTCCCTGAAGCTTTAATAATCTGAAACTTCACAGTCCTGACTGGATCGGTGGGCACATGTACGGAAAATATAGGAAAATGGTCAAGGCACCCTCAGATGTTCAGCATCTTTCCTAGCAATTGATGTAAACATGCATGTGCCCAGGTGTTTCTTGCTTATTGACTAATGTAAGTGTGTATGTGCATCCAGGTGTTCTGGGTTGTCTGACTCACACCCAAGTGTCCTAGGTTATTAGACTTAAGTATAAAGGACAAGTGGCTCTGATCCACAGTGCCCCCCACCCCAGGTATGCCTTGGGGGACAGGGGCACAGGGAGGCTGCTGCTGTTGCTGCCAGGGCCCCTGGGATGCTCTGGGAGGCTGCCACCACCACCACTACCACTACTGGATCTGCTTGAAGGTTGCTGTAAGCTACTGCTGAGGAAGCTGAGGACTGAGCTTGTGTCGTCTGCCAATGGCTCCCAGGATCTTTACCAATTACCTAACTTGTGGACCTGCATATGAGGGGTCTGGTGACCCAGCCAGCCACATGAGGGGTATAGTGACCCAGCCTGGTGTATGTGGGGTCTGTCAGCCACTCTGTACAATAGGTTTGAAAGGTCTGTGGACCCTAACCCCAGTCATAGCTTTAGCCCTGGCCATACAATTGGCTACATCAGCAGGATTCCAACAATAGCCCCGACAATACGATTGCCCTAGTCCTACAGCACATGAGCAGTGTTTGATCTGTGGTCACGTAACTGGACTAGAAGGTGTAATTTTAAAAACAAAAAATAATTAGAAATTAGGAGGTTTTTCTATTGGAAGTTCTTGAATTGGGCTTCTGGAGGCCTCGTCCATTTTCTGAATCCCTTACAGTGGAATTCTTGTAGAGATATTAAGAATATCTTAAACTGTTATCCGCATCCTATTAATCAAAACTCTACTAAGGGGCCGGCCCAGTGGCGCACTGCTATAGTGCGCCGCTTGGGAAGTGCGGTGGCGCTCCCGCCGAGGGTTCGGATCCCACATACAGACCGGTTCCCGCTCACTGGCTGAGCGAGGCGCGGGAGCAACACCGAGGGTTGCGATCCCGTTGCCGGTCCCAGTCTGGTACGGGGGCGACACTGAGGGTTGCGATCCGTTGCCGGACACGGAAAAAGACAAAAAGGAAAAAAAAAAAAACTCTACTAACTGGATGGAACATTTGCAGAACCTGCTGTGTTGGTTAGTGACGTCACCTGCCTCAAACTGCACCTGGACGCTGCCCGCTGCCCCTCATTCGCTTGCTCGCCAGCCTCTGCCCTGAACTCAGCTGAGCACACTGGCATTTGGTCCTCTACTGTGACCCTCTAGCCTCGGTCCTCATTCCCTGCCCTGGACCCTGGCCTGTTTCCTGGCTCTCCGTCCTGCAGGGAAGCTTGCTCTTTCTCACAAGGCCCAAGGCCAACCTGCTCGTTCCCCGCTTTCAACCTACAAAGGCTGTGCTACTGTCTACAGGATGGAGTTCTAACAGCCCAGAAGGGCAAGAAAGGCTGTCTCAAGGCGACGCTGGGCTGTCTTTCCACCCTAAAGCACCAGCTACACACTGGGGCTTCAGTTTGCATGGCAGCCACAGCAGACTCACCATATTCGACGCCCAGTGCAGCCTTCTCTGTCACTCTTCTGTTACTCATGACATGCCCTCGGCCTATAATAACTCTCCACCTCGTCTCGTCCTAGCTAAATCCTCTGTGGTCCCTGTCCAGCTCTAAGGCTCGCTCTTCCATGACGTCCTCCTTGATCTGCCCTGTCAGAATCAGTCTCTGCACCCCACCACAGTGTCTCCCCAGCACTTTGTTTATATCTACATTATAATAGTAATCTTGTTTCCACCTTTTTACCTTGTCCTGAAGATATTTGCAAAAGCCTCTGTCCATCCTAAGGTCTGGAACGCAGTAGCTCTGTGTCATTTAGCTTTATCATTTTCATTCCATAACCTGGTACTTTTGGGGAGATACCTTGTAAAAACAGCAACATTAGTTAGCACGCATAACAATGATGTTTAGACATTGCAGGACCCTGCACATTTATGCCCCTCACAGTTTTACTAAATTGGATGTGTTTTACAGTGTTCAAAATCATCCATAAATTAATTTAGCATCCACTGTGTCCTACTTCCGGTAGGGACATCCCAGTGAAAAAGGCAGAATGCCTCAGTTCTCATGGAACTTACATCTACGGGAAGGAGATTAATAATAATAAATAGTTTTAGATAGGGAGGCATACTGTTAAGAAAACAAAGCAGGGTTAGATAGGGTGATCGGAGAAGCTTCTTTGCAAAAATGACACGTGGGTATACTTAAACACCAAGGGAGATGTGTCCAGGCAGGGACCTGGTAGAGCAGTGTGTCACTGCAAGGTGAGAACGGCCAGTAGGAATGAGTTCTACATCTTTAAGGAAAGGAAAGGAGGTCTGTGTGGTTGGAGCTTGAGTCTAGATGGCAAAAGAGTGGGAAATTGCGACCAGTTCATGGAGGCAAAGATAAGAAGTCTGGATTGAAATATCGGCAATGGGTGTCCACTGTGTTTGGAAATAGCATTCGTGACAAAGTCATGTGACTACGTTAAATGATAGAATTGACTGCATTTGGTTTTATGGCTACTCCAAATTGGAGTGTTCTGCACTCAGAAAACAATAGCATCCCGAGGTCACTGTTAGGTGTTTTAAGGCGTGCTGGTGTGTTCATTGTGCAGGAATTTTCTCATAAGCACAACTGTGGCAATTGATTATTGGAGCCTTTGGAACCCATCATCAGCCGTCCTCCACACCATTTTGCTCAGTTTCCCAATCTTTCTCACTCTGATTCTCTTCCATGCACCCTCAAGCCACTGAGACGGTCACTTGCTGAACCATGACTTCAGTGTCTCACAACTGATTGTGTGTGAATGGTTAGCTTCACTGGCGACCTGACACACTCAGTACAGACATCCAGAAGAATGCACCAAACTTCTGTGACCCTCTGCTTTTGAAGGACGTGATCATGCTGTGGGGAATGTGCTAGGTTAACAGAATCTCCAAACTTTAGAGCTTGAAGAAAAGGAAATTTGAGAAATGACATCTAAGGAGTGCCCATACTATGTCAGGTGTTTTCTTGAGCATTTTTTATACATTATCCCATTCGGTCTTCATAAGCCTTTGAACTTTAAAGAAAAAAAAATTTATTGGAACATAATTGATTGTACATATCTGTGGGGTACAGCACTGAATATCAATACCTGCGTGCCATATGTGATGCTCAAATCAGGATAATTAGTATATTCAATATCCCACAATGTAGTCATGTTTTGTGGCCTTTTACCAATTTCTCACTAACCCCTACCCTCCCCGCCTTTCCCAGCTCTAGTAGCCTCAGTCCTGTTCTTAATGGCTCCACCTTTTGAAGCAACAGATTCAGTTTGATGACCTGGTCCAAGGTCACACAACTGTCAAGTGGACTCCAATGTCCATTCTCTGTCCACCTAAGACTATGTTTTAGTGATAAAGGGTGTGGACCCTTGGAGCCAAAGTGCTACTGGGTGTGAATCCAGGAAGCTTGAGAAAGTTTTAACCCCCATGTGTTTTATTTTCCTCAGCTGAAAAAGAGGGGTATCAATAGTACCTTCCATTTCTCTCCTTATGAAGAAGCTGGGTGGACCACTTTGGACTGTTTTGTTTTGTTTTTGAGACAAGGGGGTTTTGGAGCCTTGAGAGGATTTCTGTTGGGGGGAGGGGCAGATAGGGGAGAAAGGGAAGCAGGACCCCAAAGGCATTGAGCAACTTGAAATACTTGCAGGATTTCCCCTTGAGGGAGGGAGTTACTATTTAAAGGACTTTCCCCCTATTTTTTTTTTTAAAGTATAGGGTTAATAAAACAGTATTAAACCATGCTGCAGTATGTCATTTTAAACAAAAGGTGTTGGAAGCTTCTTTTAGAGTTCTGTCTGATATGCTGGTGCATGGGGGAAAGTGCCTCTCCCTACCAAATTTGAATGAATTCTTTTCAAAAAGGCTGTAATCTTTTCCAAGAATTAATGAGAATACCTCATTTTGAAAAATGCCCTCTGGTTTTCAAAGAACTACATTGTACATTATCTTATTTAACATTCACATTGACCTGGTCAGGTAGGCAGGGCAGGTGTTACTGTCCCCATATTACATATGAAGAAATTTGAAGCCCAGGAAGAGAAGGGGGCTGGCTTTTGTCACGTAGCTATGACTAGAACCCCTGCCTTAGCTTTCCATCCTAATGGAACATACCGCCGTTTTGTCTTTGTTAACTCTAAATGACGGAGAGTCATATTTGCATTTGGGTCAGTAACAGTGTTGCATGCTTATTTCTTATAGGCCCGGTTATCTTTTGACCACCCGAGATGGACTCCAAAACATCTCCAAAGGAAACTGTCCTCATTACGGGAGGAAGTGGCTATTTTGGTTTCCGGTCAGTGCATCTATAAAATATGTCTGTGGGATTATTTTTTTGACAGTTGCTGAAAAAAGGTTAGCTTTCAACTCTGACATTAATAAGGGTAAACTTCTACTTGTTTGTATAGTGTTAAACCAGAATTACAGATATATTCCACCTTAAGAGAAACTATTCATAAAGCCGTTAAATTGGGGGAGGGGCGATTTTTCACATCACCAGAAACAATTGAAAATAATAACCGTTTTTCCCCATGGTTATGTTAATATTCACAAATATTCCAAAGAATGGATAGTGGGTCCTAGAACAGAGAAAAATATATATAATAAGTAGACACCACCATTCTTTGAAAATAAAGGCTCTCCCGTAATTTAAGAAGATGAGAGGATTACCATTTTAGAGTACTTGAATATGTCAGGCTTTGACCAATGAACACATAAAGTGAGGGACTCAGGATGAGCCAAGAAGACTTGGCTCGGCCTCAACTTGATTAGTGACTTATTTTCTACCCTTCTAGGCATGACTCAAGAGTGGCTTGATCTAACTTCCTCTTTCTCTTTCAGCTTAGGCTGTGCTCTGAACCAGAAGGGGGTCCATGTGGTTCTGTTTGACATCCACAGCCCTGCTGAAACCATTCCAGAAGGAATCAGGTTTGTGCATGGAGACATCCGCCACCTCTCTGACATAGAGAAAGCCTTCCAAGATGCGGATGTCACCTGCGTGTTCCATATTGCCTCTTATGGTATGTCAGGGCAGGAGCAACTGAATCGAACCCAGATCGAAGAAGTCAACATAGGGGGCACAGACAATGTCCTCCAGGTTTGTCAGAGGAGAGGGGTGCCCAGATTAATTTACACCAGCACTTCCAATGTCATATTTGGAGGTCAAGTTATCAGAAATGGGAATGAATCTCTGCCTTACCTGCCTCTTCACCTCTACCCTGATCACTACTCTCGGACCAAATCCATTGCAGAGAAGAAGGTGCTGGAGGCGAACGGTACAGCCCTGGACAGGGGTGACAGTGTCTTAAGAACCTGTGCTCTGAGGCCTGCTGGCATCTATGGGCCTGGAGAACAAAGGCACCTTCCCAGGATTGTGAGCTATGTTGAAAGGGGCCTGTTCAGGTTTGTGTACGGGAATCCCAGGAGCCTGGTTGAGTTTGTCCATGTAGATAACTTGGTGCAGGCTCACATTCTGGCCTCAGAAGCTCTGAAACCTGACAAGGGCCACATTGCCTCCGGGCAGCCCTACTTCATCTCAGATGGCACGCCTGTGAACAACTTTGAGTTCTTCCGGCCTTTGGTGGAGGGCCTGGGCTACACCTTCCCATCCACCCGCCTGCCATTGACCCTCATCTACTGCTTTGCTTTCCTTACAGAGNGGGAATGAATCTCTGCCTTACCTGCCTCTTCACCTCTACCCTGATCACTACTCTCGGACCAAATCCATTGCAGAGAAGAAGGTGCTGGAGGCGAACGGTACAGCCCTGGACAGGGGTGACAGTGTCTTAAGAACCTGTGCTCTGAGGCCTGCTGGCATCTATGGGCCTGGAGAACAAAGGCACCTTCCCAGGATTGTGAGCTATGTTGAAAGGGGCCTGTTCAGGTTTGTGTACGGGAATCCCAGGAGCCTGGTTGAGTTTGTCCATGTAGATAACTTGGTGCAGGCTCACATTCTGGCCTCAGAAGCTCTGAAACCTGACAAGGGCCACATTGCCTCCGGGCAGCCCTACTTCATCTCAGATGGCACGCCTGTGAACAACTTTGAGTTCTTCCGGCCTTTGGTGGAGGGCCTGGGCTACACCTTCCCATCCACCCGCCTGCCATTGACCCTCATCTACTGCTTTGCTTTCCTTACAGAGGTGACCCATGTCTTTTTGAGTCGACTCTACAACTTCCAGCCCTTTCTCACTTGTGCTGAGGTTTACAAAACTGGTGTCACACATTACTTTAGCTTAGAGAAAGCCAAGAAAGAGCTAGGCTATGAGCCTCAGCCATTTGACCTCCAGGAGGTGGTTGAATGGTTTAAAGCCCGTGGTCATGGCAGAAGCCCTGGAGCTGGTGATTCAGTGTGTCTTCTTTGGAATGGGCTGTTGGTCTTACTATTGGTTATAGCAGTTCTCACCTGGCTGCCTTCTGTGTTTCTGTCACTATGAAAGTCAGCTAGAATTAAGGGTCTGATCACACTTGCTGAGATGATTTTCAAGAAACATGAGTTTTAAAACATGTAGTGGGGCTGCCGGTTAGCTCAGGTGGTTAGAGCACAGCCTCATATCACCAAGGTCACAGGTTCAGATCCCCATACCAACTAGTTGCAAAAAAAAAAATTTAGACTGGGCAATGACTTTATGTATAATGCCCCAAGTGCACAGGCAACAAAAGAAAAAATAAACAATTGGGATTATATCAAACTGAGAAGCTTCTGCACAGCAAAGGAAACAATCAATAGAATAAAAAGACAACCTACAGAATGGGAGAAAATACTTGCAAAATACGTATCTGACAAGGGATTCATATCCAGAATATACAAAGAGCTCAGACAGCATTACAGAGGAAAAACAAATAATCCCATTTAAAAGTGGGCAAAGGAGCTGAATAGACATTTCCCAAAGGAAAACATACAAATGGCCAACAGGTATATGAAAAAATGCTCAACATCACTAATCATCAGGGAAATGCAAATCCAAACCACTTTGAGATATCACCTCACCCCAATCAGACTGGCTATTATAAAAAAGACAGAGAATAACACATGCTGGCAAGGATGGGGAGAGAGAGGAATCCTCCTGCACTGTTGGTGGGACTGTATATTAAATAGTACAACCATTATGGAGAACAGTCTGGAGGTTCCTTAAATAACTACCGATAGAACTTCCATATGATCAAGCAATCCCACTCCTGGGGATATATCCAGAGGACTGGAAAACATCAGGTCGAAGGGATACCTGCACTCCCGTGTTTATTGCAGCTCTATTTACAATAGCCAAGACATGGAACCAACCTAACTGTCTATCAGTGGATGAGTGGATAAGGAAATTGTGGTATATATACACAGTGGAATACTACTCAGCCATGAAAAAGAATGAAATTCTACCATTTGCAACAGCATGGATGAGCCTGGAGAAAATTATCCTAAGTGACACAACCCAGGTACAGAAAGAGAAATACCGCATGTTCTCACAACCGGGAGGAGAAACCATAGATAAACAAACGAACAATAAAGAGAGACAGAGAGAAAGAAAGAAAGAAACAACAATCAAAGGAATACGTTGAACTTTTAGAAAACTAGAGGTGGAAAACAGGAGGGGAGGGGTGAGGGAGGGGGCTAATGAGGAATTGGTCAAAGGACATAGGTAATGATTGTGTATTGTAATAATTAATAAGCTAACTGTACTGATCTAACCACCACATATTGTGCACAATTATTAAAAGTCAACGTTGTACCCCACATGTATGTATAATAAAAAATAAAAATAAATAAAATAAAGTATATATAGTGCTTTCTGGGGCTAAAATTTGGCTCTTCAAATTGCTACTTAAGAATAGGTTCTTGGATTCAATCTTTATTTCTTGCCTCCTTGCACTAATTCTGATAGAAGAAAAAAAGGCAAAGATAATTTGAAATTTGGTTTCTTGTGTTCTTCTATTTTAGACGGGTGCAGTAGAAGTCATTTTGGAACCATAGAGGTGGGCTTCGTTGGGTTGGAAATGTCTTACTTGAATTTCTCAAGGCGCAAATGTACTTAATTCCTGTTTCATATGTTCTGCATGTACTTAAAACAGACTAAAAGTCAGACTGATACAGGGATGGCAAAACACTAACAGGCTTAAAAATGTGTGCAAACTCCAAATTGGGCCAGATCCATCAGACCAACCCTCCAAGGAGATGGTGGCTGTTGCAGGGGAGGCATTAATTATTCACAGTTTGTTTCAGGAATTAACATTTGCCCTTTGTGGTGTGCCCTCTGTGACGGAAGGGCATTACAGCTGCGTGGCCATGTGGTAATGTCTGATGTTCGAACAAATAGACCTTTATCCTACCTCATAGGATTCTTTTAAGGATTAAATTAGGCAGAGCATATAAAGTGCTTCTCAACACCCATAAGCCATCATTTTTATTAGTATTGTTATTAAACATTCCATATGAATGTGAGAATACTCATTCAGAGTATTCTCCTTAGAGGTGCTGTTGCTACTAAACTTTCTGGAATGTCATTGAGTGTGCTTGCAACAAGTGTGTTTGAATATACTCAGGGTAAAGTTTTGGGATCTGACGATACACTGAAGTTTAGGAAACAGCTAAAAATGTGGTGACCAAGGGAGGTGATCAAGCTGATGATGCCATTTTAATTAAAAAATGAAACATAAGGCTAATAGACTGCTTTCCTTACTGGGAAGAATTTTGGCTCTCTGAAGGCACCTTCCAGCAAGGAATGTATTGGACAGTGGCAGCATTGTCTGGCCACCCATGGGTCTGCTGCGGAACATGCTGAATAGGAACCAAAGCGAAAGCAGACAGAGCCTCTTTACCCATTCCACAACCACGGGAGGGATAGTGCTGAAGCCCTGGCAGGAGGCGCAATTGCCGTGGGAAGCTGTGCTGGAGTTACTCTGGGCATATTTGTGCAATACACACAGATGATTAGTCCCTGTTAAATGCTGCCTGGATGTTTTGGAAAAAAGATCTGAACTTAAAGTCAGAAGACCTACACCGTGAATATTTTGTGCTTCCTTCACCAAGAATCTGAAGCCTCTTTAGAACTCGGTTTCTTTGGGGAGATGAGATTGACTGCACTTGAACTTTGTATAAATCCACCCACCGCAACACAGGGTTCATTGTGAGATAAAACAAGATGTGGTCAAAGTACTTTTTTTCTCTTTTTTTCCTATTATTGTTTTATTGAAAGTGCCTTTAATATGTAAGTCACAACATAAATATGAGGTGGTGGTAGTGCTTGTTTTTAGAAATACTTTTGGAGTCTTTTATATCATAAAGGTGCTTTTGCTTTGGTCTGGGGTTAACTTGCATGAGCACCGACTGTTTACCTAACACTCGGTGCTGTACAGCAGGGTGCTTTGCTCTCCACAGACTGCAGTCTAACCATGACACCACATGTCCATGTAAGAAGGTCACTGACACAAGGGATGAACACAGTATGACATGTATTCATTGTCACTGAGACCACAGTCTTTCCAAACATGTTTTCAATGACATCCTTCAAAAGAATGATGTATTTCTCAGTTTTCTTAGACCAAGTATGCTGAGCACAGTGCGTTTCTACTTATTTGGGGGGTTTTCTCCTCATAATTAAGATATCTAAATGAAATTCATGGATCAATCTGTGGACTTTAGAGTCATCCTGGTTTAAAGACATACTTGGCCATTTCACAACATTTGACAGTGTTTCACTCCCTCCTTGAATCATAGTTCATTTGCTTTTTACGAACTCACACTCTTCTGCTCTTTCTCCTTGGGTCAGTTATCTATTGCTATGTAACAATTGACTCCAAAACATATTATCTTGAAACAACAAACATTACCTCGTAGTTTCTGTGGGTCAGCAATTTGGGTGCAGCTTAACTCTTGTGTAGAGCCTCTCATGAGGGTCATCTCATGATGGCAGCTGGCACTGCAGTCATCTCAAAGTCATCTTAACTGAAGTTGGGGGACCCACTTCCAGAATTGTTCATCTATGCGACTTTTGACAGGAGGCCTCAGTTCCTCACCACATGGGCATCTCTACAGGACTGCTTGAATATCCTCATGACATGGCAACTGGTTTCCCCCAGAAGAGGTGGCCCGGGAGAGCAAGTTAGAAGTTGCATTGTCTTTCATGACTTGGCCTCAAATGTCAGAAACTGTCACCCCACAATACACTGGTTACATGGGTCAGTCCTACTCACTGTGGGAAGGAAATACACAAAGGTGTGAATATGAGAAGGTGGGGATCGCTGGGGGTCATCGTGGAGGCTGGGCTCTTGGCTCCGCCTGAGTCACCCTTCCTTTTCCATGAAAGATAGCCCACGTCTACAGCTACATAGTTTTCTCTGCCTGCTTTCTGCCAGTAAATTTTAGGGATCCAAAGCCCCTCTTTACGTTTTGTACTGTATCCCTTTAGGTCCAAGTTGGCAGGACTACTGTGAGTATAATTATTTTGAACACTTTATGTGTCTCCAATGAATCTTACTGCAGTTCACTCCATTAGACATAAACCACACTCACAAACCTCTTTGAGATAATTCCTTGTCTACCTTGAGCTTGTCGGGCTGCAGAGGGACAACGCCCTTAAGCTTCTTAGATTTATTGTCTGAACAGCCCTCTGAGATACCACCTTAGGCCTTTCTGAGGTCCTAAAATATT